>NW_024427334.1:0-106873 GCF_017639655.2 Falco naumanni
TGTTCTCCCTGATGGGTAGAAAGACTCTCCGTGAACCTTGGGGGAGGGAGAGGTGGGGCTGGACACCCAGCTTCAGGCAGGACACCTGACTTGAAGGGCAGCTAAACTGAAGGGCTGTGCATTGAGTCAGTGGTGCTTTACCTCTTTCTAGTTGTGGTTTTGGTACCTTGGTCATGCTTTTCCCTCTTGTTTTGGGAGACCGTGGGCTCTTCTATGCCTCAGCTAACACTGGTGAAGGACTTTACTAAATACGCATGCTTCCCAGGCAGGGTTTTGCCCTCTTCTGGAGGGACCTATTTGGGTTGGAGTTAACAATGTCCCACTGCCACATTTGTCTTTGTCCTATTTTCACCTAATTTGCTGTTGATGTCAGCGGATGGCAAGGTCTTGTCAGCTTGTATTCTCTCGCGACCAAAACTTTCCTCACTTGAAGGCTTCGTTCTGCACTGCTTAGATAATGGTGTTCTTACTGCTCTCTGGTCTTTGTTTCCCGGCTTTCCTAAGGCTGCCTCCCTTCATGAGAAGTCCCTTCATGCATAACTGCTTCAGAGAGTGGGTCAGCTTGACCTGAACTTTGTGCACAGATTTGTTTCACGTGTAGTTACACTCCAAACCAGAGTGTAGTAATTTGGGAGTTGAGACAACAACTTCCCCCTTTTGGGCTTATTTTGGTCCCAGAGCAGTCCGTTTTCTTGACACTCAGGTGGAGCCTGAGTGACTCCAGCCCTACACATTGTAGTTACTATTGGTATTGCGTGCCCTGTGAGGTGTGGTAGTACCTGGGAGGCGGGTGACTTTGGGGCGGAGGTGTGTGATTTCATGGGAGCTTCTCTGTTCTGTTTGTTTACAGGCCTGGCTGCAGGCGACGGATCTGCAGCTTCCCAGCGGAGTGCCAGGGCTGACGGGCTGGGAGACGGCATGGGTACGTGATGGCTTTTTACTTGGAGAGCTGCCCGCTCCAAGCCCAAATGTGAGCGAGGCGTCCCTTGCAGGTGTGGGAGTATAGACCTTTGTCATTGCGTGTGCCATGTCATGATGTGATCCCCTCAAAGGTTCTGCTCTTCCGTTGTGCCAGTGTCTGTCACAGTGCATGTCACAAACTTCTCATGGGTGTTTGGTTGCAGCTGTGGCTCCAGCTCCTGGTCTGGATCCTGTGCTGGAGCTCACCTGGTATGCCAGGGGCGCATCGTCAGTCCTGGCTGAGTTCACAGACGAAGCGCTCCTGCTAAGTATCTTATTAGTGAGAGCTTTAACTTGATACTTTCTTTCACGTGCCTCAAGGAAGAAAACCTGTTGGCAATACAGAGAAGCCTCCCCACGTGTCATCGCCAGAACTAGAGGAAATCATGAAAGATCTGGATAAAGCAGCACCAGGTGGGTATACATCCCTCTGAACCAGAGAAGTTGGGAAGCTGAGGGCAGAGGCATGTGTGGAGAAGCCGTAGCCTCCACAAGCAGAAAGGGATCGATCAGAGCCTTGCTGCACTGATGCTGGATTTCATGCCTTGCAAGCACTGGTGAGCTGCAGAGATGGTCCGGAGTCTCTGCTGCGGGTTGTGGTTCAGGCTGAGTCCCAGGCACAGCTGCGGCCCTGGTGACACCGTTCCCGGCCAGAGCTGTTGTGGGCAGCTGTTGGTACCCAGCCGGCAGGAACTGGAGATGCTCGTGCCTTGCTGCCAGTTGCCGGAGGGGAGACTGCCCGTGGGTGGCAGAGAGGATGCACAGGCAGTTTGGGGTCACTGAGCCTGGCAGCCTTTGTTGCGTCTGTAGGCATGCCCTGGCCAGGATCGCAGCAGCCCCAGCTTCACAGCCTGGTTCATGCCCGTTGTTCTCCCTGATGGGTAGAAGACTCTCCGTGACACCTTGGGGGCAGGGAGAGGTGGGGGCTGGACACCCAGCTTCAGGCAGGACACCTGACTTGAAGGCAGCTAAACTGAAGGGCTGTGCATTGAGTCAGTGGTGCTTTACCTCTTTCTAGTTGTGGTTTTGGTACCTTGGTCATGCTTTTCCCTCTTGTTTTGGGAGACCGTGGGCTCTTCTATGCCTCAGCTAACACTGGTGAAGGACTTTACTAAATACGCATGCTTCCCAGGCAGGGTTTTGCCCTCTTCTGGAGGGACCTATTTGGGTTGGAGTTAACAATGTCCCACTGCCACATTTGTCTTTGTCCTATTTTCACCTAATTTGCTGTTGATGTCAGCAGATGGCAAGGTCTTGTCAGCTTGTATTCTCTCGCGACCAAAACTTTCCTCACTTGAAGGCTTCGTTCTGCACTGCTTAGATAATGGTGTTCTTACTGCTCTCTGGTCTTTGTTTCCCGGCTTTCCTAAGGCTGCCTCCCTTCATGAGAAGTCCCTTCATGCATAACTGCTTCAGAGAGTGGGTCAGCTTGACCTGAACTTTGTGCACAGATTTGTTTCACGTGTAGTTACACTCCAAACCAGAGTGTAGTAATTTGGGAGTTGAGACAACTTCCCCCTTTTGGGCTTATTTTGGTTCCAGAGCAGTCCGTTTTCTTGACACTCAGGTGGAGCCTGAGTGACTCCAGCCCTACACATTGTAGTTACTATTGGTATTGCGTGCCCTGTGAGGTGTGGTAGTACCTGGGAGGCGGGTGACTTTGGGGCGGAGGTGTGTGATTTCATGGGAGCTTCTCTGTTCTGTTTGTTTACAGGCCTGGCTGCAGGCGACGGATATGCAGCTTCCCAGCGGAGTGCCAGGGCTGACGGGCTGGGAGACGGCATGGGTACGTGATGGCTTTTTACTTGGAGAGCTGCCCGCTCCAAGCCCAAATGTGAGCGAGGCGTCCCTTGCAGGTGTGGGAGTATAGACCTTTGTCATTGCGTGTGCCATGTCATGACGTGATCCCCTCAAAGGTTCTGCTCTTCCGTTGTGCCAGTGTCTGTCACAGTGCATGTCACAAACTTCTCATGGGTGTTTGGTTGCAGCTGTGGCTCCAGCTCCTGGTCTGGATCCTGTGCTGGAGCTCACCTGGTATGCCAGGGGCGCATCGTCAGTCCTGGCTGAGTTCACAGACGAAGCGCTCCTGCTAAGTATCTTATTAGTGAGAGCTTTAACTTGATACTTTCTTTCACGTGCCTCAAGGAAGAAAACCTGTTGGCAATACAGAGAAGCCTCCCCACGTGTCATCGCCAGAACTAGAGGAAATCATGAAAGATCTGGATAAAGCAGCACCAGGTGGGTATACATCCCTCTGAACCAGAGAAGTTGGGAAGCTGAGGGCAGAGGCATGTGTGGAGAAGCCGTAGCCTCCACAAGCAGAAAGGGATCGATCAGAGCCTTGCTGCACTGATGCTGGATTTCATGCCTTGCAAGCACTGGTGAGCTGCAGAGATGGTCCGGAGTCTCTGCTGCGGGTTGTGGTTCAGGCTGAGTCCCAGGCACAGCTGCGGCCCTGGTGACACCGTTCCCGGCCAGAGCTGTTGTGGGCAGCTGTTGGTACCCAGCCGGCAGGAACTGGAGATGCTCGTGCCTTGCTGCCAGTTGCCGGAGGGGAGACTGCCCGTGGGTGGCAGAGAGGATGCACAGGCAGCTTGGGGTCACTGAGCCTGGCAGCCTTTGTTGCGTCTGTAGGCATGCCCTGGCCAGGATCGCAGCAGCCCCAGCTTCACAGCCTGGTTCATGCCCGTTGTTCTCCCTGATGGGTAGAAGACTCTCCGTGACACCTTGGGGGCAGGGAGAGGTGGGGGCTGGACACCCAGCTTCAGGCAGGACACCTGACTTGAAGGCAGCTAAACTGAAGGGCTGTGCATTGAGTCAGTGGTGCTTTACCTCTTTCTAGTTGTGGTTTTGGTACCTTGGTCATGCTTTTCCCTCTTGTTTTGGGAGACCGTGGGCTCTTCTATGCCTCAGCTAACACTGGTGAAGGACTTTACTAAATACGCATGCTTCCCAGGCAGGGTTTTGCCCTCTTCTGGAGGGACCTATTTGGGTTGGAGTTAACAATGTCCCACTGCCACATTTGTCTTTGTCCTATTTTCACCTAATTTGCTGTTGATGTCAGCAGATGGCAAGGTCTTGTCAGCTTGTATTCTCTCGCGACCAAAACTTTCCTCACTTGAAGGCTTCGTTCTGCACTGCTTAGATAATGGTGTTCTTACTGCTCTCTGGTCTTTGTTTCCCGGCTTTCCTAAGGCTGCCTCCCTTCATGAGAAGTCCCTTCATGCATAACTGCTTCAGAGAGTGGGTCAGCTTGACCTGAACTTTGTGCACAGATTTGTTTCACGTGTAGTTACACTCCAAACCAGAGTGTAGTAATTTGGGAGTTGAGACAACAACTTCCCCCTTTTGGGCTTATTTTGGTCCCAGAGCAGTCCGTTTTCTTGACACTCAGGTGGAGCCTGAGTGACTCCAGCCCTACACATTGTAGTTACTATTGGTATTGCGTGCCCTGTGAGGTGTGGTAGTACCTGGGAGGCGGGTGACTTTGGGGCGGAGGTGTGTGATTTCATGGGAGCTTCTCTGTTCTGTTTGTTTACAGGCCTGGCTGCAGGCGACGGATATGCAGCTTCCCAGCGGAGTGCCAGGGCTGACGGGCTGGGAGACGGCATGGGTACGTGATGGCTTTTTACTTGGAGAGCTGCCCGCTCCAAGCCCAAATGTGAGCGAGGCGTCCCTTGCAGGTGTGGGAGTATAGACCTTTGTCATTGCGTGTGCCATGTCATGACGTGATCCCCTCAAAGGTTCTGCTCTTCCGTTGTGCCAGTGTCTGTCACAGTGCATGTCACAAACTTCTCATGGGTGTTTGGTTGCAGCTGTGGCTCCAGCTCCTGGTCTGGATCCTGTGCTGGAGCTCACCTGGTATGCCAGGGGCGCATCGTCAGTCCTGGCTGAGTTCACAGACGAAGCGCTCCTGCTAAGTATCTTATTAGTGAGAGCTTTAACTTGATACTTTCTTTCACGTGCCTCAAGGAAGAAAACCTGTTGGCAATACAGAGAAGCCTCCCCACGTGTCATCGCCAGAACTAGAGGAAATCATGAAAGATCTGGATAAAGCAGCACCAGGTGGGTATACATCCCTCTGAACCAGAGAAGTTGGGAAGCTGAGGGCAGAGGCATGTGTGGAGAAGCCGTAGCCTCCACAAGCAGAAAGGGATCGATCAGAGCCTTGCTGCACTGATGCTGGATTTCATGCCTTGCAAGCACTGGTGAGCTGCAGAGATGGTCCGGAGTCTCTGCTGCGGGTTGTGGTTCAGGCTGAGTCCCAGGCACAGCTGCGGCCCTGGTGACACCGTTCCCGGCCAGAGCTGTTGTGGGCAGCTGTTGGTACCCAGCCGGCAGGAACTGGAGATGCTCGTGCCTTGCTGCCAGTTGCCGGAGGGGAGACTGCCCGTGGGTGGCAGAGAGGATGCACAGGCAGCTTGGGGTCACTGAGCCTGGCAGCCTTTGTTGCGTCTGTAGGCATGCCCTGGCCAGGATCGCAGCAGCCCCAGCTTCACAGCCTGGTTCATGCCCGTTGTTCTCCCTGATGGGTAGAAGACTCTCCGTGACACCTTGGGGGCAGGGAGAGGTGGGGGCTGGACACCCAGCTTCAGGCAGGACACCTGACTTGAAGGCAGCTAAACTGAAGGGCTGTGCATTGAGTCAGTGGTGCTTTACCTCTTTCTAGTTGTGGTTTTGGTACCTTGGTCATGCTTTTCCCTCTTGTTTTGGGAGACCGTGGGCTCTTCTATGCCTCAGCTAACACTGGTGAAGGACTTTACTAAATACGCATGCTTCCCAGGCAGGGTTTTGCCCTCTTCTGGAGGGACCTATTTGGGTTGGAGTTAACAATGTCCCACTGCCACATTTGTCTTTGTCCTATTTTCACCTAATTTGCTGTTGATGTCAGCAGATGGCAAGGTCTTGTCAGCTTGTATTCTCTCGCGACCAAAACTTTCCTCACTTGAAGGCTTCGTTCTGCACTGCTTAGATAATGGTGTTCTTACTGCTCTCTGGTCTTTGTTTCCCGGCTTTCCTAAGGCTGCCTCCCTTCATGAGAAGTCCCTTCATGCATAACTGCTTCAGAGAGTGGGTCAGCTTGACCTGAACTTTGTGCACAGATTTGTTTCACGTGTAGTTACACTCCAAACCAGAGTGTAGTAATTTGGGAGTTGAGACAACAACTTCCCCCTTTTGGGCTTATTTTGGTCCCAGAGCAGTCCGTTTTCTTGACACTCAGGTGGAGCCTGAGTGACTCCAGCCCTACACATTGTAGTTACTATTGGTATTGCGTGCCCTGTGAGGTGTGGTAGTACCTGGGAGGCGGGTGACTTTGGGGCGGAGGTGTGTGATTTCATGGGAGCTTCTCTGTTCTGTTTGTTTACAGGCCTGGCTGCAGGCGACGGATATGCAGCTTCCCAGCGGAGTGCCAGGGCTGACGGGCTGGGAGACGGCATGGGTACGTGATGGCTTTTTACTTGGAGAGCTGCCCGCTCCAAGCCCAAATGTGAGCGAGGCGTCCCTTGCAGGTGTGGGAGTATAGACCTTTGTCATTGCGTGTGCCATGTCATGACGTGATCCCCTCAAAGGTTCTGCTCTTCCGTTGTGCCAGTGTCTGTCACAGTGCATGTCACAAACTTCTCATGGGTGTTTGGTTGCAGCTGTGGCTCCAGCTCCTGGTCTGGATCCTGTGCTGGAGCTCACCTGGTATGCCAGGGGCGCATCGTCAGTCCTGGCTGAGTTCACAGACGAAGCGCTCCTGCTAAGTATCTTATTAGTGAGAGCTTTAACTTGATACTTTCTTTCACGTGCCTCAAGGAAGAAAACCTGTTGGCAATACAGAGAAGCCTCCCCACGTGTCATCGCCAGAACTAGAGGAAATCATGAAAGATCTGGATAAAGCAGCACCAGGTGGGTATACATCCCTCTGAACCAGAGAAGTTGGGAAGCTGAGGGCAGAGGCATGTGTGGAGAAGCCGTAGCCTCCACAAGCAGAAAGGGATCGATCAGAGCCTTGCTGCACTGATGCTGGATTTCATGCCTTGCAAGCACTGGTGAGCTGCAGAGATGGTCCGGAGTCTCTGCTGCGGGTTGTGGTTCAGGCTGAGTCCCAGGCACAGCTGCGGCCCTGGTGACACCGTTCCCGGCCAGAGCTGTTGTGGGCAGCTGTTGGTACCCAGCCGGCAGGAACTGGAGATGCTCGTGCCTTGCTGCCAGTTGCCGGAGGGGAGACTGCCCGTGGGTGGCAGAGAGGATGCACAGGCAGCTTGGGGTCACTGAGCCTGGCAGCCTTTGTTGCGTCTGTAGGCATGCCCTGGCCAGGATCGCAGCAGCCCCAGCTTCACAGCCTGGTTCATGCCCGTTGTTCTCCCTGATGGGTAGAAGACTCTCCGTGACACCTTGGGGGCAGGGAGAGGTGGGGGCTGGACACCCAGCTTCAGGCAGGACACCTGACTTGAAGGCAGCTAAACTGAAGGGCTGTGCATTGAGTCAGTGGTGCTTTACCTCTTTCTAGTTGTGGTTTTGGTACCTTGGTCATGCTTTTCCCTCTTGTTTTGGGAGACCGTGGGCTCTTCTATGCCTCAGCTAACACTGGTGAAGGACTTTACTAAATACGCATGCTTCCCAGGCAGGGTTTTGCCCTCTTCTGGAGGGACCTATTTGGGTTGGAGTTAACAATGTCCCACTGCCACATTTGTCTTTGTCCTATTTTCACCTAATTTGCTGTTGATGTCAGCAGATGGCAAGGTCTTGTCAGCTTGTATTCTCTCGCGACCAAAACTTTCCTCACTTGAAGGCTTCGTTCTGCACTGCTTAGATAATGGTGTTCTTACTGCTCTCTGGTCTTTGTTTCCCGGCTTTCCTAAGGCTGCCTCCCTTCATGAGAAGTCCCTTCATGCATAACTGCTTCAGAGAGTGGGTCAGCTTGACCTGAACTTTGTGCACAGATTTGTTTCACGTGTAGTTACACTCCAAACCAGAGTGTAGTAATTTGGGAGTTGAGACAACAACTTCCCCCTTTTGGGCTTATTTTGGTCCCAGAGCAGTCCGTTTTCTTGACACTCAGGTGGAGCCTGAGTGACTCCAGCCCTACACATTGTAGTTACTATTGGTATTGCGTGCCCTGTGAGGTGTGGTAGTACCTGGGAGGCGGGTGACTTTGGGGCGGAGGTGTGTGATTTCATGGGAGCTTCTCTGTTCTGTTTGTTTACAGGCCTGGCTGCAGGCGACGGATATGCAGCTTCCCAGCGGAGTGCCAGGGCTGACGGGCTGGGAGACGGCATGGGTACGTGATGGCTTTTTACTTGGAGAGCTGCCCGCTCCAAGCCCAAATGTGAGCGAGGCGTCCCTTGCAGGTGTGGGAGTATAGACCTTTGTCATTGCGTGTGCCATGTCATGACGTGATCCCCTCAAAGGTTCTGCTCTTCCGTTGTGCCAGTGTCTGTCACAGTGCATGTCACAAACTTCTCATGGGTGTTTGGTTGCAGCTGTGGCTCCAGCTCCTGGTCTGGATCCTGTGCTGGAGCTCACCTGGTATGCCAGGGGCGCATCGTCAGTCCTGGCTGAGTTCACAGACGAAGCGCTCCTGCTAAGTATCTTATTAGTGAGAGCTTTAACTTGATACTTTCTTTCACGTGCCTCAAGGAAGAAAACCTGTTGGCAATACAGAGAAGCCTCCCCACGTGTCATCGCCAGAACTAGAGGAAATCATGAAAGATCTGGATAAAGCAGCACCAGGTGGGTATACATCCCTCTGAACCAGAGAAGTTGGGAAGCTGAGGGCAGAGGCATGTGTGGAGAAGCCGTAGCCTCCACAAGCAGAAAGGGATCGATCAGAGCCTTGCTGCACTGATGCTGGATTTCATGCCTTGCAAGCACTGGTGAGCTGCAGAGATGGTCCGGAGTCTCTGCTGCGGGTTGTGGTTCAGGCTGAGTCCCAGGCACAGCTGCGGCCCTGGTGACACCGTTCCCGGCCAGAGCTGTTGTGGGCAGCTGTTGGTACCCAGCCGGCAGGAACTGGAGATGCTCGTGCCTTGCTGCCAGTTGCCGGAGGGGAGACTGCCCGTGGGTGGCAGAGAGGATGCACAGGCAGCTTGGGGTCACTGAGCCTGGCAGCCTTTGTTGCGTCTGTAGGCATGCCCTGGCCAGGATCGCAGCAGCCCCAGCTTCACAGCCTGGTTCATGCCCGTTGTTCTCCCTGATGGGTAGAAGACTCTCCGTGACACCTTGGGGGCAGGGAGAGGTGGGGGCTGGACACCCAGCTTCAGGCAGGACACCTGACTTGAAGGCAGCTAAACTGAAGGGCTGTGCATTGAGTCAGTGGTGCTTTACCTCTTTCTAGTTGTGGTTTTGGTACCTTGGTCATGCTTTTCCCTCTTGTTTTGGGAGACCGTGGGCTCTTCTATGCCTCAGCTAACACTGGTGAAGGACTTTACTAAATACGCATGCTTCCCAGGCAGGGTTTTGCCCTCTTCTGGAGGGACCTATTTGGGTTGGAGTTAACAATGTCCCACTGCCACATTTGTCTTTGTCCTATTTTCACCTAATTTGCTGTTGATGTCAGCAGATGGCAAGGTCTTGTCAGCTTGTATTCTCTCGCGACCAAAACTTTCCTCACTTGAAGGCTTCGTTCTGCACTGCTTAGATAATGGTGTTCTTACTGCTCTCTGGTCTTTGTTTCCCGGCTTTCCTAAGGCTGCCTCCCTTCATGAGAAGTCCCTTCATGCATAACTGCTTCAGAGAGTGGGTCAGCTTGACCTGAACTTTGTGCACAGATTTGTTTCACGTGTAGTTACACTCCAAACCAGAGTGTAGTAATTTGGGAGTTGAGACAACAACTTCCCCCTTTTGGGCTTATTTTGGTCCCAGAGCAGTCCGTTTTCTTGACACTCAGGTGGAGCCTGAGTGACTCCAGCCCTACACATTGTAGTTACTATTGGTATTGCGTGCCCTGTGAGGTGTGGTAGTACCTGGGAGGCGGGTGACTTTGGGGCGGAGGTGTGTGATTTCATGGGAGCTTCTCTGTTCTGTTTGTTTACAGGCCTGGCTGCAGGCGACGGATATGCAGCTTCCCAGCGGAGTGCCAGGGCTGACGGGCTGGGAGACGGCATGGGTACGTGATGGCTTTTTACTTGGAGAGCTGCCCGCTCCAAGCCCAAATGTGAGCGAGGCGTCCCTTGCAGGTGTGGGAGTATAGACCTTTGTCATTGCGTGTGCCATGTCATGACGTGATCCCCTCAAAGGTTCTGCTCTTCCGTTGTGCCAGTGTCTGTCACAGTGCATGTCACAAACTTCTCATGGGTGTTTGGTTGCAGCTGTGGCTCCAGCTCCTGGTCTGGATCCTGTGCTGGAGCTCACCTGGTATGCCAGGGGCGCATCGTCAGTCCTGGCTGAGTTCACAGACGAAGCGCTCCTGCTAAGTATCTTATTAGTGAGAGCTTTAACTTGATACTTTCTTTCACGTGCCTCAAGGAAGAAAACCTGTTGGCAATACAGAGAAGCCTCCCCACGTGTCATCGCCAGAACTAGAGGAAATCATGAAAGATCTGGATAAAGCAGCACCAGGTGGGTATACATCCCTCTGAACCAGAGAAGTTGGGAAGCTGAGGGCAGAGGCATGTGTGGAGAAGCCGTAGCCTCCACAAGCAGAAAGGGATCGATCAGAGCCTTGCTGCACTGATGCTGGATTTCATGCCTTGCAAGCACTGGTGAGCTGCAGAGATGGTCCGGAGTCTCTGCTGCGGGTTGTGGTTCAGGCTGAGTCCCAGGCACAGCTGCGGCCCTGGTGACACCGTTCCCGGCCAGAGCTGTTGTGGGCAGCTGTTGGTACCCAGCCGGCAGGAACTGGAGATGCTCGTGCCTTGCTGCCAGTTGCCGGAGGGGAGACTGCCCGTGGGTGGCAGAGAGGATGCACAGGCAGCTTGGGGTCACTGAGCCTGGCAGCCTTTGTTGCGTCTGTAGGCATGCCCTGGCCAGGATCGCAGCAGCCCCAGCTTCACAGCCTGGTTCATGCCCGTTGTTCTCCCTGATGGGTAGAAGACTCTCCGTGACACCTTGGGGGCAGGGAGAGGTGGGGGCTGGACACCCAGCTTCAGGCAGGACACCTGACTTGAAGGCAGCTAAACTGAAGGGCTGTGCATTGAGTCAGTGGTGCTTTACCTCTTTCTAGTTGTGGTTTTGGTACCTTGGTCATGCTTTTCCCTCTTGTTTTGGGAGACCGTGGGCTCTTCTATGCCTCAGCTAACACTGGTGAAGGACTTTACTAAATACGCATGCTTCCCAGGCAGGGTTTTGCCCTCTTCTGGAGGGACCTATTTGGGTTGGAGTTAACAATGTCCCACTGCCACATTTGTCTTTGTCCTATTTTCACCTAATTTGCTGTTGATGTCAGCAGATGGCAAGGTCTTGTCAGCTTGTATTCTCTCGCGACCAAAACTTTCCTCACTTGAAGGCTTCGTTCTGCACTGCTTAGATAATGGTGTTCTTACTGCTCTCTGGTCTTTGTTTCCCGGCTTTCCTAAGGCTGCCTCCCTTCATGAGAAGTCCCTTCATGCATAACTGCTTCAGAGAGTGGGTCAGCTTGACCTGAACTTTGTGCACAGATTTGTTTCACGTGTAGTTACACTCCAAACCAGAGTGTAGTAATTTGGGAGTTGAGACAACAACTTCCCCCTTTTGGGCTTATTTTGGTCCCAGAGCAGTCCGTTTTCTTGACACTCAGGTGGAGCCTGAGTGACTCCAGCCCTACACATTGTAGTTACTATTGGTATTGCGTGCCCTGTGAGGTGTGGTAGTACCTGGGAGGCGGGTGACTTTGGGGCGGAGGTGTGTGATTTCATGGGAGCTTCTCTGTTCTGTTTGTTTACAGGCCTGGCTGCAGGCGACGGATATGCAGCTTCCCAGCGGAGTGCCAGGGCTGACGGGCTGGGAGACGGCATGGGTACGTGATGGCTTTTTACTTGGAGAGCTGCCCGCTCCAAGCCCAAATGTGAGCGAGGCGTCCCTTGCAGGTGTGGGAGTATAGACCTTTGTCATTGCGTGTGCCATGTCATGACGTGATCCCCTCAAAGGTTCTGCTCTTCCGTTGTGCCAGTGTCTGTCACAGTGCATGTCACAAACTTCTCATGGGTGTTTGGTTGCAGCTGTGGCTCCAGCTCCTGGTCTGGATCCTGTGCTGGAGCTCACCTGGTATGCCAGGGGCGCATCGTCAGTCCTGGCTGAGTTCACAGACGAAGCGCTCCTGCTAAGTATCTTATTAGTGAGAGCTTTAACTTGATACTTTCTTTCACGTGCCTCAAGGAAGAAAACCTGTTGGCAATACAGAGAAGCCTCCCCACGTGTCATCGCCAGAACTAGAGGAAATCATGAAAGATCTGGATAAAGCAGCACCAGGTGGGTATACATCCCTCTGAACCAGAGAAGTTGGGAAGCTGAGGGCAGAGGCATGTGTGGAGAAGCCGTAGCCTCCACAAGCAGAAAGGGATCGATCAGAGCCTTGCTGCACTGATGCTGGATTTCATGCCTTGCAAGCACTGGTGAGCTGCAGAGATGGTCCGGAGTCTCTGCTGCGGGTTGTGGTTCAGGCTGAGTCCCAGGCACAGCTGCGGCCCTGGTGACACCGTTCCCGGCCAGAGCTGTTGTGGGCAGCTGTTGGTACCCAGCCGGCAGGAACTGGAGATGCTCGTGCCTTGCTGCCAGTTGCCGGAGGGGAGACTGCCCGTGGGTGGCAGAGAGGATGCACAGGCAGCTTGGGGTCACTGAGCCTGGCAGCCTTTGTTGCGTCTGTAGGCATGCCCTGGCCAGGATCGCAGCAGCCCCAGCTTCACAGCCTGGTTCATGCCCGTTGTTCTCCCTGATGGGTAGAAGACTCTCCGTGACACCTTGGGGGCAGGGAGAGGTGGGGGCTGGACACCCAGCTTCAGGCAGGACACCTGACTTGAAGGCAGCTAAACTGAAGGGCTGTGCATTGAGTCAGTGGTGCTTTACCTCTTTCTAGTTGTGGTTTTGGTACCTTGGTCATGCTTTTCCCTCTTGTTTTGGGAGACCGTGGGCTCTTCTATGCCTCAGCTAACACTGGTGAAGGACTTTACTAAATACGCATGCTTCCCAGGCAGGGTTTTGCCCTCTTCTGGAGGGACCTATTTGGGTTGGAGTTAACAATGTCCCACTGCCACATTTGTCTTTGTCCTATTTTCACCTAATTTGCTGTTGATGTCAGCAGATGGGCAAGGTCGTGTCAGCTTGTATTCTCCTCGCGACCAAAACTTTCCTCACTTGAAGGCTTTGTTCTGCACTGCTTAGATAATGGTGTTCTTACTGCTCTCTGGTTCTTTGTTTCCGGCTTTCCTAAGGCTGCCTCCCTTCATGAGAAGTCCCTTCATGCATAACTGCTTCAGAGAGTGGGTCAGCTTGACCTGAACTTTGTGCACAGATTTGTTTCTACGTGTAGTTACCACTCCAAACCAGAGTGTAGTAATTTGGGAGTTGAGACAACAACTTCCCCCTTTTGGCTTATTTGGTTCCAGAGCAGTCCGTTTTCTTGACACTCAGGTGGAGCCTGAGTGACTCCCAGCCCTACACATTTGTAGTTACTATTGGTTATTGCGTGCCCTGTGAGGTGTGGTAGTACCTGGGAGGCGGGGTGACTTTGGGGCGGAGGTGTGTTGATTTCATAGGGTGCTTCTCTGTTCTGTTTGTTTACAGGCCCTGGCTGCAGGCGACGGATATGCAGCTTTCCCAGCCGGAGTGCCAGGGCTGACGGGCTGGGAGACGGCATGGGTACTGTGATGGCTTTTTAGCTTGGAGAGCTGCCCGCTCCAAGCCCAAATGTGAGCGAGGCGTCCCTTGCAGGTGTGGGAGTATAGACCTTTGTCATTGCGTGTGCCATGTCATGACGTGATCCCCTCAAAGGTTCTGCTCTTCCGTTGTGCCAGTGTCTGTCACAGTGCATGTCACAAACTTCTCATGGGTGTTTGGTTGCAGCTGTGGCTCCAGCTCCTGGTCTGGATCCTGTGCTGGAGCTCACCTGGTATGCCAGGGGTGCATCGTCAGTCCTGGCTGAGTTCACAGACGAAGCGCTCCTGCTAAGTATCTTATTAGTGAGAGCTTTAACTTGATACTTTCTTTCACGTGCCTCAAGGAAGAAAACCTGTTGGCAATACAGAGAAGCCTCCCCACGTGTCATCGCCAGAACTAGAGGAAATCATGAAAGATCTGGATAAAGCAGCACCAGGTGGGTATACATCCCTCTGAACCAGAGAAGTTGGGAAGCTGAGGGCAGAGGCATGTGTGGAGAAGCCGTAGCCTCCACAAGCAGAAAGGGATCGATCAGAGCCTTGCTGCACTGATGCTGGATTTCATGCCTTGCAAGCACTGGTGAGCTGCAGAGATGGTCCGGAGTCTCTGCTGCGGGTTGTGGTTCAGGCTGAGTCCCAGGCACAGCTGCGGCCCTGGTGACACCGTTCCCGGCCAGAGCTGTTGTGGGCAGCTGTTGGTACCCAGCCGGCAGGAACTGGAGATGCTCGTGCCTTGCTGCCAGTTGCCGGAGGGGAGACTGCCCGTGGGTGGCAGAGAGGATGCACAGGCAGCTTGGGGTCACTGAGCCTGGCAGCCTTTGTTGCGTCTGTAGGCATGCCCTGGCCAGGATCGCAGCAGCCCCAGCTTCACAGCCTGGTTCATGCCCGTTGTTCTCCCTGATGGGTAGAAGACTCTCCGTGACACCTTGGGGGCAGGGAGAGGTGGGGGCTGGACACCCAGCTTCAGGCAGGACACCTGACTTGAAGGCAGCTAAACTGAAGGGCTGTGCATTGAGTCAGTGGTGCTTTACCTCTTTCTAGTTGTGGTTTTGGTACCTTGGTCATGCTTTTCCCTCTCGTTTTGGGAGACCGTGGGCTCTTCTATGCCTCAGCTAACACTGGTGAAGGACTTTACTAAATACGCATGCTTCCCAGGCAGGGTTTTGCCCTCTTCTGGAGGGACCTATTTGGGTTGGAGTTAACAATGTCCCACTGCCACATTTGTCTTTGTCCTATTTTCACCTAATTTGCTGTTGATGTCAGCAGATGGCAAGGTCTTGTCAGCTTGTATTCTCTCGCGACCAAAACTTTCCTCACTTGAAGGCTTTCGTTCTGCACTGCTTAGATAATGGTGTTCTTACTGCTCTCTGGTCTTTGTTTCCCGGCTTTCCTAAGGCTGCCTCCCTTCATGAGAAGTCCCTTCATGCATAACTGCTTCAGAGAGTGGGTCAGCTTGACCTGAACTTTGTGCACAGATTTGTTTCACGTGTAGTTACACTCCAAACCAGAGTGTAGTAATTTGGGAGTTGAGACAACAACTTCCCCCTTTTGGGCTTATTTTGGTCCCAGAGCAGTCCGTTTTCTTGACACTCAGGTGGAGCCTGAGTGACTCCAGCCCTACACATTGTAGTTACTATTGGTATTGCGTGCCCTGTGAGGTGTGGTAGTACCTGGGAGGCGGGTGACTTTGGGGCGGAGGTGTGTGATTTCATGGGAGCTTCTCTGTTCTGTTTGTTTACAGGCCTGGCTGCAGGCGACGGATATGCAGCTTCCCAGCGGAGTGCCAGGGCTGACGGGCTGGGAGACGGCATGGGTACGTGATGGCTTTTTACTTGGAGAGCTGCCCGCTCCAAGCCCAAATGTGAGCGAGGCGTCCCTTGCAGGTGTGGGAGTATAGACCTTTGTCATTGCGTGTGCCATGTCATGATGTGATCCCCTCAAAGGTTCTGCTCTTCCATTGTGCCAGTGTCTGTCACAGTGCATGTCACAAACTTCTCATGGGTGTTTGGTTGCAGCTGTGGCTCCAGCTCCTGGTCTGGATCCTGTGCTGGAGCTCACCTGGTATGCCAGGGGTGCATCGTCAGTCCTGGCTGAGTTCACAGACGAAGCGCTCCTGCTAAGTATCTTATTAGTGAGAGCTTTAACTTGATACTTTCTTTCACGTGCCTCAAGGAAGAAAACCTGTTGGCAATACAGAGAAGCCTCCCCACGTGTCATCGCCAGAACTAGAGGAAATCATGAAAGATCTGGATAAAGCAGCACCAGGTGGGTATACATCCCTCTGAACCAGAGAAGTTGGGAAGCTGAGGGCAGAGGCATGTGTGGAGAAGCCGTAGCCTCCACAAGCAGAAAGGGATCGATCAGAGCCTTGCTGCACTGATGCTGGATTTCATGCCTTGCAAGCACTGGTGAGCTGCAGAGATGGTCCGGAGTCTCTGCTGCGGGTTGTGGTTCAGGCTGAGTCCCAGGCACAGCTGCGGCCCTGGTGACACCGTTCCCGGCCAGAGCTGTTGTGGGCAGCTGTTGGTACCCAGCCGGCAGGAACTGGAGATGCTCGTGCCTTGCTGCCAGTTGCCGGAGGGGAGACTGCCCGTGGGTGGCAGAGAGGATGCACAGGCAGCTTGGGGTCACTGAGCCTGGCAGCCTTTGTTGCGTCTGTAGGCATGCCCTGGCCAGGATCGCAGCAGCCCCAGCTTCACAGCCTGGTTCATGCCCGTTGTTCTCCCTGATGGGTAGAAGACTCTCCGTGACACCTTGGGGGCAGGGAGAGGTGGGGGCTGGACACCCAGCTTCAGGCAGGACACCTGACTTGAAGGCAGCTAAACTGAAGGGCTGTGCATTGAGTCAGTGGTGCTTTACCTCTTTCTAGTTGTGGTTTTGGTACCTTGGTCATGCTTTTCCCTCTTGTTTTGGGAGACCGTGGGCTCTTCTATGCCTCAGCTAACACTGGTGAAGGACTTTACTAAATACGCATGCTTCCCAGGCAGGGTTTTGCCCTCTTCTGGAGGGACCTATTTGGGTTGGAGTTAACAATGTCCCACTGCCACATTTGTCTTTGTCCTATTTTCACCTAATTTGCTGTTGATGTCAGCGGATGGCAAGGTCTTGTCAGCTTGTATTCTCTCGCGACCAAAACTTTCCTCACTTGAAGGCTTTGTTCTGCACTGCTTAGATAATGGTGTTCTTACTGCTCTCTGGTCTTTGTTTCCCGGCTTTCCTAAGGCTGCCTCCCTTCATGAGAAGTCCCTTCATGCATAACTGCTTCAGAGAGTGGGTCAGCTTGACCTGAACTTTGTGCACAGATTTGTTTCACGTGTAGTTACACTCCAAACCAGAGTGTAGTAATTTGGGAGTTGAGACAACAACTTCCCCCTTTTGGGCTTATTTTGGTCCCAGAGCAGTCCGTTTTCTTGACACTCAGGTGGAGCCTGAGTGACTCCAGCCCTACACATTGTAGTTACTATTGTATTGCGTGCCCTGTGAGGTGTGGTAGTACCTGGGAGGCGGGTGACTTTGGGGCGGAGGTGTGTGATTTCATGGGAGCTTCTCTGTTCTGTTTGTTTACAGGCCTGGCTGCAAGCGACGGATATGCAGCTTCCCAGCGGAGTGCCAGGGCTGACGGGCTGGGAGACGGCATGGGTACGTGATGGCTTTTTACTTGGAGAGCTGCCCGCTCCAAGCCCAAATGTGAGCGAGGCGTCCCTTGCAGGTGTGGGAGTATAGACCTTTGTCATTGCGTGTGCCATGTCATGACGTGATCCCCTCAAAGGTTCTGCTCTTCCGTTGTGCCAGTGTCTGTCACAGTGCATGTCACAAACTTCTCATGGGTGTTTGGTTGCAGCTGTGGCTCCAGCTCCTGGTCTGGATCCTGTGCTGGAGCTCACCTGGTGTGCCAGGGGCGCATCGTCAGTCCTGGCTGAGTTCACAGACGAAGCGCTCCTGCTAAGTATCTTATTAGTGAGAGCTTTAACTTGATACTTTCTTTCACGTGCCTCAAGGAAGAAAACCTGTTGGCAATGCAGAGAAGCCTCCCCACGTGTCATCGCCAGACCTAGATGAATTCATAAAAGAGCTGTATAAAGCAGCACCAGGTGGGTATACATCCCTCTGAACCAGAGAAGTTGGGAAGCTGAGGGCAGAGGCATGTGTGGAGAAGCCGTAGCCTCCACAAGCAGAAAGGGATCGATCAGAGCCTTGCTGCACTGATGCTGGATTTCATGCCTTGCAAGCACTGGTGAGCTGCAGAGATGGTCCGGAGTCTCTGCTGCGGGTTGTGGTTCAGGCTGAGTCCCAGGCACAGCTGCGGCCCTGGTGACACCGTTCCCGGCCAGAGCTGTTGTGGGCAGCTGTTGGTACCCAGCCGGCAGGAACTGGAGATGCTCGTGCCTTGCTGCCAGTTGCCGGAGGGGAGACTGCCCGTGGGTGGCAGAGAGGATGCACAGGCAGCTTGGGGTCACTGAGCCTGGCAGCCTTTGTTGCGTCTGTAGGCATGCCCTGGCCAGGATCGCAGCAGCCCCAGCTTCACAGCCTGGTTCATGCCCGTTGTTCTCCCTGATGGGTAGAAGACTCTCCGTGACACCTTGGGGGCAGGGAGAGGTGGGGGCTGGACACCCAGCTTCAGGCAGGACACCTGACTTGAAGGCAGCTAAACTGAAGGGCTGTGCATTGAGTCAGTGGTGCTTTACCTCTTTCTAGTTGTGGTTTTGGTACCTTGGTCATGCTTTTCCCTCTTGTTTTGGGAGACCGTGGGCTCTTCTATGCCTCAGCTAACACTGGTGAAGGACTTTACTAAATACGCATGCTTCCCAGGCAGGGTTTTGCCCTCTTCTGGAGGGACCTATTTGGGTTGGAGTTAACAATGTCCCACTGCCACATTTGTCTTTGTCCTATTTTCACCTAATTTGCTGTTGATGTCAGCAGATGGCAAGGTCGTGTCAGCTTGTATTCTCTCGCGACCAAAACTTTCCTCACTTGAAGGCTTTGTTCTGCACTGCTTAGATAATGGTGTTCTTACTGCTCTCTGGTCTTTGTTTCCCGGCTTTCCTAAGGCTGCCTCCCTTCATGAGAAGTCCCTTCATGCATAACTGCTTCAGAGAGTGGGTCAGCTTGACCTGAACTTTGTGCACAGATTTGTTTCACGTGTAGTTACACTCCAAACCAGAGTGTAGTAATTTGGGAGTTGAGACAACAACTTCCCCCTTTTGGGCTTATTTTGGTTCCAGAGCAGTCCGTTTTCTTGACACTCAGGTGGAGCCTGAGTGACTCCAGCCCTACACATTGTAGTTACTATTGGTATTGCGTGCCCTGTGAGGTGTGGTAGTACCTGGGAGGCGGGTGACTTTGGGGCAGAGGTGTGTGATTTCATGGGAGCTTCTCTGTTCTGTTTGTTTACAGGCCTGGCTGCAGGCAACGGATATGCAGCTTCCCAGCGGAGTGCCAGGGCTGACGGGCTGGGAGACGGCATGGGTACGTGATGGCTTTTTACTTGGAGAGCTGCCCGCTCCAAGCCCAAATGTGAGCGAGGCGTCCCTTGCAGGTGTCGGGGTATAGACCTTTGTCATTGCGTGTGCCATGTCATGACGTGATCCCCTCAAAGGTTCTGCTCTTCCGTTGTGCCAGTGTCTGTCACAGTGCATGTCACAAACTTCTCATGGGTGTTTGGTTGCAGCTGTGGCTCCAGCTCCTGGTCTGGATCCTGTGCTGGAGCTCACCTGGTATGCCAGGGGCGCATCGTCAGTCCTGGCTGAGTTCACAGACGAAGCGCTCCTGCTAAGTATCTTATTAGTGAGAGCTTTAACTTGATACTTTCTTTCACGTGCCTCAAGGAAGAAAACCTGTTGGCAATACAGAGAAGCCTCCCCACGTGTCATCGCCAGAACTAGAGGAAATCATGAAAGATCTGGATAAAGCAGCACCAGGTGGGTATACATCCCTCTGAACCAGAGAAGTTGGGAAGCTGAGGGCAGAGGCATGTGTGGAGAAGCCGTAGCCTCCACAAGCAGAAAGGGATCGATCAGAGCCTTGCTGCACTGATGCTGGATTTCATGCCTTGCAAGCACTGGTGAGCTGCAGAGATGGTCCGGAGTCTCTGCTGCGGGTTGTGGTTCAGGCTGAGTCCCAGGCACAGCTGCGGCCCTGGTGACACCGTTCCCGGCCAGAGCTGTTGTGGGCAGCTGTTGGTACCCAGCCGGCAGGAACTGGAGATGCTCGTGCCTTGCTGCCAGTTGCCGGAGGGGAGACTGCCCGTGGGTGGCAGAGAGGATGCACAGGCAGCTTGGGGTCACTGAGCCTGGCAGCCTTTGTTGCGTCTGTAGGCATGCCCTGGCCAGGATCGCAGCAGCCCCAGCTTCACAGCCTGGTTCATGCCCGTTGTTCTCCCTGATGGGTAGAAGACTCTCCGTGACACCTTGGGGGCAGGGAGAGGTGGGGGCTGGACACCCAGCTTCAGGCAGGACACCTGACTTGAAGGCAGCTAAACTGAAGGGCTGTGCATTGAGTCAGTGGTGCTTTACCTCTTTCTAGTTGTGGTTTTGGTACCTTGGTCATGCTTTTCCCTCTTGTTTTGGGAGACCGTGGGCTCTTCTATGCCTCAGCTAACACTGGTGAAGGACTTTACTAAATACGCATGCTTCCCAGGCAGGGTTTTGCCCTCTTCTGGAGGGACCTATTTGGGTTGGAGTTAACAATGTCCCACTGCCACATTTGTCTTTGTCCTATTTTCACCTAATTTGCTGTTGATGTCAGCAGATGGCAAGGTCTTGTCAGCTTGTATTCTCTCGCGACCAAAACTTTCCTCACTTGAAGGCTTCGTTCTGCACTGCTTAGATAATGGTGTTCTTACTGCTCTCTGGTCTTTGTTTCCCGGCTTTCCTAAGGCTGCCTCCCTTCATGAGAAGTCCCTTCATGCATAACTGCTTCAGAGAGTGGGTCAGCTTGACCTGAACTTTGTGCACAGATTTGTTTCACGTGTAGTTACACTCCAAACCAGAGTGTAGTAATTTGGGAGTTGAGACAACAACTTCCCCCTTTTGGGCTTATTTTGGTCCCAGAGCAGTCCGTTTTCTTGACACTCAGGTGGAGCCTGAGTGACTCCAGCCCTACACATTGTAGTTACTATTGGTATTGCGTGCCCTGTGAGGTGTGGTAGTACCTGGGAGGCGGGTGACTTTGGGGCAGAGGTGTGTGATTTCATGGGAGCTTCTCTGTTCTGTTTGTTTACAGGCCTGGCTGCAGGCGACGGATCTGCAGCTTCCCAGCGGAGTGCCAGGGCTGACGGGCTGGGAGACGGCATGGGTACGTGATGGTTTTTTACTTGGAGAGCTGCCCGCTCCAAGCCCAAATGTGAGCGAGGCGTCCCTTGCAGGTGTGGGAGTATAGACCTTTGTCATTGCGTGTGCCATGTCATGATGTGATCCCCTCAAAGGTTCTGCTCTTCCGTTGTGCCAGTGTCTGTCACAGTGCATGTCACAAACTTCTCATGGGTGTTTGGTTGCAGCTGTGGCTCCAGCTCCTGGTCGGGATCCTGTGCTGGAGCTCACCTGGTATGCCAGGGGCGCATCGTCAGTCCTGGCTGAGTTCACAGACGAAGCGCTCCTGCTAAGTATCTTATTAGTGAGAGCTTTAACTTGATACTTTCTTTCACGTGCCTCAAGGAAGAAAACCTGCGGGCAATGCAGAGAAGCCTCCCCACGTGTCATCGCCAGACCTAGATGAATTCGTAAAAGAGCTGTATAAAGCAGCACCAGGTGGGTATACGTCCCTCTGAACCAGAGAAGGTGGGAAGCTGAGGGCAGAGGCATGTGTGAAGAAGCCGTAGCCTCCACAAGCAGAAGGGATTGATCATTTTTTGGACATTTCTAACCTCCTGTGAGATTGCCGTGAGTGTGCAGGACTCACTAACGTGCATTTTTTTTCCGACAGAAGTAGAAGGCCAGAGCAGCTCAGATGCTGAGGATCATAATAGTTTCCGGAAGTACTGCATTGAAGGTGTTGTGGCAGTTTTGGGCTCTGTCCTATACGGGATGGTGTTGTGTTGTGTCATCGTTGTGTGGAGGAAGAGGAGACGGTGAGTTGTTGGGAGGTTTTTTCCCCAAACTTCCATATTAGCTGGCTGCTTTAAGCCATGTAGCATTTCGTGGTAGGGTCTTCTGGAATGCCGAGTTAGTTACTGGCCAAAGTCCGCTGAGATTTCTGCGGTGAGGTGTTTGACCTGGCCTCTCAATTCTTGGGTTAGCTACGTGTTACCTTGCTAACTTGCTAAGCAAATGTTTGCTCGAAGCAACCCTGCCTCGACAAGAGCAGACCAGGTGACAGATATGGGCAGAGCAAGGTCAGAAAGTCAAAACAAGGAGGGATGAGGCTGCCACAGAAAGGGAGAAATGCAAGAGCGGCATCTCTCTCCCTACCAGTGAGCCCAGGAGAAGAAATCACCCTGCTAGGTGATGCCTTAAATCCCAGGTGTTCACCTCAGCCAAGATGTCCAAGCAACTGGGATTGGTGAGGAAGCTGTCAAGTTTTCTTTGGAGAAAGAGAGTCAATCTGTCCCATGTGCTTTCCAGCACTGCCAGTGTGCGTGTTGTCCGCACGGGCAGGGGTTTTGCCTGCGCAGGGCTCTGGATACGTATTCTGCAGAGAGCATCCTCTCTTCAGAGCACCCCACCGAATAGAGAGCCGAGGCTGTCCCCTTGTCTGGTCAGGGATGGACAGGGGAGCTGAGTGCTGGACTCCACAAGCATGAGAGAGAGAACAGGAGGCTCTCCTAGCCCTGCAGTGCCGTGCCCAGCTTTGCTCCCCTCAGTCTGCTGGAGTCAGGTCTCCTTTCCAGCATGGGCAGAGCAGGCAGGTCAGGATGGTCAGGGCCGAGAGGAGACAAGCCATGGGCAGGCGAGCAGAGCCCCAGCGGACGGGTGCAGGGAGCCCACTTTTTGAAGAGAGCTCTCTGTGCCCACAGCTCCCATGTGCATCCCACAGTGCACTGGGTACTGCCCCCACCCTAACCCCCATACAGCACCACAGCTGTAGGTCTCAGCAGCCTCCTCTCTCCACAGGCGCCTCGCTGCGAGAAAACAGGCCAACCGCAGCAGCTGACCCTTGCGCTCAGACAGCCGTCCTGCACATCCCAGCATGTACTGAGAGCCAGACCCGACACCAGCGCCCATCATCCATGCCTGGAAAACTGGACCATCTGCCACAGAGTACCAGGGAACTGGCCCCCTACCAGTTCAGGACGGCCACCAGGCTTCAGTGGTCAACCATGTACTGCTGAAGAACAGCACAAAAATAAACACAGAGCAGTAGCACAATTGCCTTGGTCTTAGCAACAACAAAAGCAGGAATTTGCAAGTTGTGGGCTGTAGTCTGGGCTGAGGCATGGGGTTTCTGACAGGCCAGTCAGACATGCTCCCCACACCCATTGTATCGAAATTATGGGTGAGAACATGTGAGGAAGTTGTGAAGAGGGTCTATGCTCCCCCATCTGCAAGAGAGCCCTCGCTCACATTTGGGCTTTGAGCGGGCAGCTCTCAAAGTATAAAGCCATCACCTACCCATGCCGTCTCCCAGCCCATCAGCCCTGGCAACCAGCTGGGAGGCTGCGTATCCATCGCCTACAGCCAGGCCTGTAAACAACTTGAAGTGAGAACCACAAACAGAAGTCCTTCCTGGCACCTTCTCTGGTGGAGCTGTGTATGGGTGGTGCCATGGAGCATTTTGGCTCTGCCTGAGTGCAAATGTCAGCGTTTCCCCATCTCACAGTTTGCTCTCTTGCCTGTGATAACAATCGTCTCCGAGTTGCTGTTCTTTGCTGGGAGATCAAATTTGGCGTTGGCTTTCTTCACAAATCCGCCACAAAGGAAAAAAAAAATCATCTCAGAAAAGCCCTTGCAGGCTATATTTGACATCACCAATGAGCAGGAGAGAGCATCCAGTGGGATTTTGCTGCAGGCAGTGATCATCACGAGCAATTGAGTTAGGAAAGATATCTCACCTTCTGGATGTTGGCACCTCCTTTCCTATGATGTTCTTGTGGAATTGTTTGAAGATGGGGACAGAAACAGAAGAGCTGTTTTCAACCTAAGGCAGAAAGGAAGGGAGAACTGAAGATTACACTGTCCTGGCAAGTGAGGCCCAACCTCAGGAACTCTGATAATCAAACAAGCTTCAACAACCTGGTGAACTTCAGCTGAACTTTCCTGGGGCACCTGTACTCTACTTGTTGTTATAGACCTTCATTTATTCTCTGTGCTGTATGGTCTTGAAGGCAACACACCGTTACCCTACTAACCTCATCAATTGGTATAGCCCAGGTGCCTCAGAAAGTTTGCCACCCCTTACTGAGCTTATTCAATAGGTCAGGTTAATCACTGCTTTAGCTGCAGCCTCTCCGAGCGATTCTTTATAACTTAATCCTGTCAGCGAGGAGAAACGTCCAGCTCTGCCACTGAAGGCAGCAGCCTCCAGTCACCAGCGTGCTCCCGACAGGAAGCAATCCCGACTGCCTGGATCTCGCCGCTGAGAGGCCGTATTTAAAAATGAAGTGTTTTCCAGCAAGGGAAACAAGGCTGGAGCACTCATACTCTGGCTGGTGACTCTCCCAGGCAGCTGCATGTTCCCAGTCCCTCAGCAGGACAGGTGTAGCCAGAGCCCTGTCGGAGTCAGCAGAAAAACACGCTAGCCCTATTCCTGCAGGACCTACAGATGCCGGGGCGGCTCCAGGGGGCTCTGCGAGTCGGGGTGCCCGGTGCCTGTGCCCGGGGCACCTGCCGGCGCCTCTTTCCCTCCTTAGCTCTCAGCTCACCCCCAGGGCTGCCCCGGCCAGGCCTGACTCCAGCTGCCCCGGGGCCTGGCACAGCAGGGGGCTGGAACCTCCCCACAGAACCCCCGGGCAGCCAGCAGGCAGCAGACACCCCTGTGCCAGCCCAAGGGGCATCCCTCGCCCCACGGCCGGCCACAGGTCCCCTCAGCCGGGCCACAGCCCCAGCACAGGCTGTGCCTGCCCAGCCCAACACGGCTGCCAGGAGGCTGAGGGTGGGCAGTGCCAGCTCCCAGCATGCCCCGGGAACAACCTGGCCATGGGGCGACCCTGGGCCTACAGCTCCCAGCATGGCCGGGAACAACCTGGCCATGGGGTAGCCCCGGGCCTACAGCTCCCAGCATGCCCCGGGAACAACCTGGCCATGGGGCGACCCTGGGCCTACAGCTCCCAGCATGGCCGGGAACAACCTGGCCATGGGGTAGCCCCGGGCCTACAGCTCCCAGCATGCCCTGGGAACAACCTGGCCATGGGGCGACCCCGGGCCTACAGCTCCCAGCATGCCCCGGGAACAACCTGGCCATGGGGCAGTCCTGGGCCTACAGCTCCCAGCATGCCCCGGGGCATGCCTTCTCCCAGCAGGCCATGGGACATCCCTGCCCAGCAGTCAGGCCCTGGGGGGACACCAGCCCCCAGCCCGGGCCCTGTAGGCCCCGTGGCCCCTTCCCGGGACTGCCCGAGCACAGGCCCCAGCCCCGGAGCCCCCGTGGGCAGAGACGAGGGGAAGGGAGGCACTGAGCAGCAGGGAGAGGTGGGTCAAGGCGGAGGGGTGGCTGGAGAGGGGCAGGGAGAGCAGGAGGGGCTGGACAGGGATGGAGAAGGGACAGGGACTGACGAGGAGCGGGCAGAGGGATGGAGCGGGACAGAGACAGAGGGGCAGGGGGGGTGCCGCAAGGAATGCAGGATCCGCAGCAGGAGAGAGGGCTAGGGAGAGGAGCGGAGGGGCGGTAAGAGACGGAGGCAAAGACCAGCACAGGCAGGGCGAGGGGACGGGATCCGTGAGCGACTTGTGACTTTGGCAGTGGGCGGCAAAGCTGCTTCTGTGGGTCTTTCCTTTCCCGCTCTGCCCTTATCCCCTCCCCACCCTTCCCCTCGGTGAGGCTGTGTCTGTGGTGTGCCTGCTCTGGTGAAAGGAGCTCCTGCACCAGCCTGAGGGCAAAAGAAGAGGGGCAAGGAGCGAGCTGTCGCAGTCCTTAGTTTGCAGGTTTAATGTATCGTCCCTCTTCAGAAAACACAGCGTGTCTGTGTGTCAGTGGTGCCGGCAGATTTTTATTCTTTATAGCAATTTCTTTAAATACCGGGCTTCATGCAGAAGGTTCACACGGTGCTGTGCTTGTAGTAAACGGAACTGCTTTTATGCATGCTGCATTCTGGAGGTGGCAAGTGCCAGGTTAGAGATGAAGATGGAAACGAAAGCAAGTGACGCACACACAGTGGTGATCCTGCCACAAGCATGCTGTGTACTGACCTGGGAGAACGCTGCAGGGACTCTCAGAAGCCAAGGTTTTCAGTGCTGTTTCTGTGTTTGATACCCAAGGGATGGTTTCCCTCTGCATGCGTTTCTGGGCAGGCATGTGCATGGAACATAGGTGTGTCTCTGTGCCATAAGAGGGACTGCTGGCAGCTTTTCATTTCATTCCAACTCAAAAGTGAAGAAAGATTGTACCTGCAAAAGAATTCAAACAGCCGCCTTTGTTTCCCAGAGCGAGCATACAAGCATGGGGGAGCGGTTTACAGGTTCAGAACTTCAGCCAGCTCTGGATGGTAAACCCTCAGGAGAGGAAAGAGAAGCCCCACTTTTTTAACTACAGCTCTGCTTCCCTTAATGTGTCTTCTTGTTAGATTGTGTCGGTAGTCAGATTAAAAGCACATGATTAAACGGTGCTTGTTCATGAAGATATTTGAGGGTTATTTACTGCCTTAAATCCTCTTACGAATGGGGCACTCTGTTGCCCTGTGGGCAGTACAATGTTGTGGCTGGTAATTTTCCTTTTCTTGCCTAGTGTACGGATGCATTTATGAAGGCGAGTGTTGGGTCTTATTGGCGCCGCACAAGAAACCAATGTGTGAAACCCAGACATTCACTGTTAGAAACAGGAAGAAGGTGTGGGCCCTTGCTTCAGATTCTGCAAAAGATGTACCAAGGCTGAGGAAGGTGGCAAAAAGGGAAGAAATGCCGTAGCATAACTTTGGGATGGCAGGTGAGGTTTCCATCAGTGTTCCTCAAATGTAGCAGCCTCATTTGGTTTGCGGATGTGGTGTTGAACTCAAACTGCGAGACTAGTTTCCTTTATTGCGGGTGGTACTGTAGCGCACGTACCTTTCATGTCCCAAGTGAAGTTGCCAAGGCTCTAGTTAAACTTCCTCAGAACCACCACAAATTTTCCGTAGTGCGTGATTTCCTTCAACAGTCAAGTCCAGGTCTGTGGCATACAATAACCCCTACCCCATTTGGGATCTGGATGTGGTTGATTTTTAATTCAGACTTACCTGCTGTTAGAGATGTTCGGGTTTTGGTCCAAATAGGGAAATGCTGATTGTGTGCATTCTTTTGCTTTTTTCATAGTGTTGTTCCATGTTTAGTCATTTGTTCCTTACAAAAATAATGTATGGGTGTCTATGAAGCTGGAGATGTTTACGTTCTTGTGGCTGAATGTAGCAGTGGAGCTATCTTGCTGTATTTAAATCAAGAGCAGCATAATGTAACTTCACTTAAAATCTGGTCTTGGTAGGCAGATCCTACCCTGATAAGCATTTAAAACAACAACAAAAAAAATCAAATCTGTGACAAGGTATAGGTGGAGCACCTGAACTGGTGCAAGGCAGCAATTCTCTCGCTGATATCCACACATTGCAGAACTGTTGCCGTCACGACCTTGAAATAGTGAGCCATTAATGTTAACTACTAGCAGCGACCTTGAAATAGTGAGCCATTAACGTTAACTACTAGCAGCTTGTGAACCTCACAGTCAAGGTAGAAAATAATTTCCCACTGCCACCTTTTTTTAATTTTCTTTTATGTTTTAAAGTTTCTGATTTGATACTTTCTGATGTATTTGAAACCTGTGTCATATCCTGTGTAGTTTGTGACAAGTGTGTGGCAGATGGGACTTTTCTGCTTGGAGAGGTAGTGAGATGGAGAGTGGAGAATGGTTTTATGGCACAAGCGTAGAAGTATAAAAAGGGATTAAGAGGCTTGTGTACCTTGCTGCCAGTTCAGTGGCATGAGAATTCCTGTAATGACAAATTCCTTCTGGCTCTGAAGGAATGAACGTGCCAGCCTGCTGAGTTTCCAACCAGAGCAACACTAGCAACGGATGTCGTTCCCAAATGGTGAGGTGGTTGTAAGCTTCATCAGTAGTAGAAGCTGTGGAGAAAGTCACGAATCATCTGCCGTTCTGCAAGTCAAGTGCTTGGCTCTTTTGTCACTAGTGTTGATTTAAGGGTGCATTGCTTATAAATAGCACTTGACCTTTGTAATTCTTCATACTGCTAAGTTCTGGGTGCCATCAGAGAACCACTGTGCTGTGAAGGCCCTGTAAATATACGGCGATGTTTGTGTTTATCCATTTTGCCTTCCCTTAGATGATGTTATTTTGTCATTTGAAACCTTAGTGGCAGGATTTGGGGCTTTATCCTGATCAGGCATCTAAGGGCCAGCTCTCGGCTGCAGCTGCAGCGTAAGTATTCAGGTGGTTTGAGCACCAAATGAAACTTCCACTTGGCTGTCATTTTGGCTTTTCCCTTCCTCTTAATTTTTATATTTTAATTAAGAGTTTTAAGTATTTGGCTTCCTTACAGAAAAAACCCCCTGTGCTATCCTTGTCCTGTTATGATAAGGCCCTAATCTGGAGGGCAGAAAGCTGAGACCACCAGGAAGATGTTGAGAGGAAGGGGAAGAATGTTAGAGCCATGAGTTGGGTGTTCTGAGATCTGAGGAGATGGAAAAGGTGCCTCCCAGGTAGCTAAAGGGAAGCACAGGAGAGCAGCTGGGAGCCAGAAGTGTGGTGTGGGCATATGGAAGTGCTACGCTGTGGTGTGTTAGGCAAATTATTTTTAGGAACTTTCACATTTGTTGTCATTTCCCAGGCTCCTGAGGTGCAGGAATGCTGGAGGCAAGAAGCTGCCAGCATCAACTACGTGGAGAATGAACACTTCTGTCTCCATTTCACTTTCCTCACTTCTGTGTTGCGGTGGCAGGGCAGTACAGACCCGGACCCGGACCCGGACCCGGACCCTGACCCTGACCCTGTGAGTACGCAGGCAGCTTGTGTGGCCAGTGCTGGTGTGGTTCTGGCACAGAGGATCAAGCTCTTCATGCTTCAGAGCTGTCAGGCTGACACTCTTCAGCACTCAATGAAGCTCTAAATTACAGCTAAAGGAAGACAGAAATTTTGCTTCAGAGCTTGATAATGTCGTTCTGATCCATCCTTTTGCTTGTTCAGTGGCTACAGAAGGGAACCACTGCCTTGGTAGGAGCATCCATTGAGTTCTTCATGTGTGATATTAGAGGATCAGTGTGTCTGTTTACGCATGAGACCATTACAGTAGGTGTTTTGAAGATGTTCACGTGTGGTACATAAAACCTTTGCCAGTAAAACAGTAAATCCACGCAGTGGGGTCTAAAGCACACAGATCCAGTGCGATCCTCCAAAGAGCTTTGAAAGTGTCTCCCCAAGGGTACAGACCTGGCTGTCGGTGATTCTGTTGAACTGCCTTTTATAGCAGGTTGCTTGGAGAAGTTGCTATGTCAGAAGTCATCTTCTGGGGGCCGAATGCTGCAAATGGTAGAATGTTTAAGGAAGCAAATGAGTAACCTTCAGACTTGATTTTACTCTTTTAACAGATTGTACACAAATGGGAGGCCTGAGCAGGCTGCCTTTAGCAGGGGAACGTGACCTGACTGCACAGGAGGCAAGGAACTCTCTTCTCTCGCTGACCATGAGCCCTCAGTTTCAAGGCAGATGTGAAGAGGAATATTTGACCCGTGGGAAATGCAACTTCAGATACGTAACCCAGGTGGGACTGCCATGTGAGCCCTGTGATAGGAGCCGTGTATCCCAACCGTGAACGTAGAGGTTGGGCCCAGTTTTTAGCTTGGTTCAATCTGAACTCTGCTGACTGATTCTGTGATCAAGGGCAGGCAAGTCTGCCCCCTGAGAGGATGTTGTCGTGGGTGGAAGGGTTGAAGTGCAGTGACTGCGTCAACAAACAGGTGGTTTGAAAAGTCTTTTGGGCAAGGATCTGGTACGCTGGTGTAATGCCTTTTCCGTTTACAAAGGTGTCCAGTAAACACAAGTGTTCCTGCATGTGTCCAGTAGCGCAGAGACCTCTGTACTTTCTTTGGACTGATTGTTGTGTAAGATCTGGGGGTTTTGGGACAGTTCTGAAAATTGTTCAAAAGGTGTCTTGAATGTTGGGTGAAATGGGTCATCACTTCCATAAGCCTCTAGCCTGTAAAGAAGAGCCGTGGATGTAAGGAGATTTTCTTTTTTTCTCTTTTTATTGTTACTGGGAGGAAAAGCAGTGATTAACTATTGACCTGTGATACCCCCAGGTGCAGACTGTGCAGTGCATTTGAGGTGGATCACTCCTGTACTGCCAAGACTGAGCCCAGACTCCTCGATGCTTTGCACACTGGCACTGGAAGTCCTTGTGCAGCTGTGGGTACTGGCTTTCTGTGCTGCAGTGTGAAAAACACAAAACACTGGGGTTAAGGTTTGCAGAGAAGTGGGAAAAAGTTGATTATTTTGTGCTAGGAAGAGAATGTCCTGTAGTTTTCAAACTTTGCACCTCTCCACTTGGAATTTAAAAGCTGCTTCTAACTCTGCTGCTATGTTTCAGTGGGCGGGAAGGTGTCTTGTAGTTAGAGATGATCCGTTCCCTTAAGAAGGATCTTTGCCTTCTGAGTTGAGCTTTCTTTGCTTGATGTGGAAAGTGCCTTAAGCTGAACGATTTCAGATGGCAGTGAAGGAGTTACATCTACGTGGGGATTTAGAGACTAATCCAAAAGTATGTTGCCCTATCGTTTTAGTATATGAACTTTCTAAACAGGATTTGCTGGGTTTTGAGCAGCAGACCCATTTTGCATGTGTCTACATAAACCCCGTTTTCTCAGACAGACACATGCATTATGGTTTATGATGCAATATTTACTTGATTCATAAGCCGTACTGTGCAGTGCTCTTCTGGGATTGTCGTAGTCCTTTGAAACGCAGCCCTGTGCATCAAGGGGGCAAGCTGTGTCACCTGCTTTCCCCCACAACATAGAGCAATGTAACTGTCATAAATACAGGCTGAGCAAAACTAGTTGAGAGATTTGTGGGCTACTGTTAGCATCACAGTGGGCCAGGAATTAGCCCATGCTTACTAATAAGTTTAATTGTCCTACACCACCTGAGGGGCAGGACAGTGTCAGGGCATTTTCCCAGGGAATAAAACTGGACATGTCTGCTTCTCTCCAAGGGTCCCCTATGTAAAAAACATCCTTCAGCACAATCTGGGTGCTTGGTGTTCTGAAATGGACCCAAAGGGATGAAGTTCACTCCTCCTGCCTGCGTGACAGCAGGAATTATGTCTGCGGCTGTGCTTCTGCGCACTTCGAAACTGCCTCCGTTTCTTTGCTTAGCCAACCAGAGAAAAAAGCCAAAAAACCCTAAGCTGAGGTGGCAACAGTGTCTTGCTGTCCTCTCTGAAGGAAGTAATTTACCATCATCTCGCAGCTTTCAAAGGTGCACCAAGTGTGAAGAAGAACATGACGTGCACTGTCCTAAGCTCTCAGCAGGTCAGGTTTTGCTGTCCTCTGGAAACTGTCTAGCTCTTCAGTTTTTCTCCACAAAGGACACATTGTTTCGAGTAGTGATGAGGTGGCCCCCCAGATGCCCCAGCTTTGTTTCTAAGTGCTATTGAAGTATTTTGCCTCCTGAAGAGACTGTGTTCCTCATGAGGAACGGTTACTTCGAAATAAAGTGACCCCCTTTCCGTCTAAAGGGATGGAGCTTGAGACTGTGGAGGTGGAGGTGCTTGGTGAGAGAGGCAGTCAGGCAGGGCCAGTCTGGGGTGCCCAGCTGCGCAGGGCAGTGACGGCACCCGTGTGCCTGGCGAACGCTTCTCTCGCAGTGTCGCAGGGAGAAGGTGTGAGGGTGCTGGGAGAGAGCCGGCGCCCCTGGGAATGACAGCAGCTAAAGGTGAGGGCTGGCTGCGTGGGCAGCAAAGGGTGAGCCAGCCACTCCCTTTGCAAATGCAGTAGAGAGGGAGGGAGCCCCTCCATCAGCACAGCAACTCTGCTGGGGCAGGGCCGGAGGCACCGGCGCCCAGGGCAGGGCTGGCAGGGGGTCTGAGAGAGCCACTCCGCCACCCCCTTGCTTACTGACCCTGTGGGGAAACCGCTTTGGGGGCAGCGATTAAAAAGTGCGTGCAAAGTTTTTAGGTCCAATTGGAACACTGAGAAGGGGTTCGGGGCCTTTCTCAGAGCGCCGCACGTTGCATGGTCATGTGTCATACACAGGGTTGGTGACTGGTTTCTCGCTTCTAATGCAAACATGTACGCATCCTCAGTAGCACTGCTGAAGTGTTTTACGGACTACGCATGCTCCCCAAGTGGGATTTTGGCCTCTTTGGGGCAGAACTATTTCAGTTAGAGGTCACCATCTCCCACTGCCACCATTATCTTTGTCCTATTTTAAACTCATTTCTGTTGATGTCAGTGGATCCCAAGACCCGATCAGCTTGTGTTCTCTTGCAGCCAGAACTTTCCCCATTGGAAGTCTTCTTCCTGCGCAACTTAGATAACGGTGCTCTTTTCACTACCTGCTCTTTGTTTCTCACCCCTGCCAAGGCTGCCTCCCTTGATGAGAAGTCCCTTCATTTGTAAATACTTTAGAGAGTGGGTCAGCTCGGTGGAGGTGTCACCTCGACAGAGGGGAAGGTGGAGCCAGAGGGGAAGGTGGAGCGTCAGGTCTCTGCATGTGGCAGGGCTGCATTAACCCTCATCTCCCGCTGCGCGAATGACCGCAGGCAGAGGCACTGTGCAAGGAACGTCAAACCTTTAATGAATTAAGAAAGACAGATCTGGTAGAGGGCCGGGGCTGCAGTGGGCAGGTGCAGGTCACACGTCAGAGGGATCTGTGCTCCACACCTTCTCTATCAATATATCAATGGTGACTGGGGCAGCGTGGAGCATCTTGTCTCCTGGTGTTCCTCAGGGTTCTGGCTCGCTTGGTGGGCACATAGTCGCTATTGGATGCCCTCTGCTTGCTGCTGCCCCAGTGGCATCCCTGTGTGGCTTCCCCTCCCAGAGGGTTTTGGAGGTTTTTGCCACCGGGCACACCACCATCTTCTTGCTCTTCTTGGGTGGCATGCTGCCCCATGGGGACATCTCTGGCATCCCGAGGGTGTCAGCCAATGTGGGGCGCTTGGCCTGTTTGCCAGCAGCCTTGCCTGATCTGGGCACCACCCGGCAGGAGGAGATGCCTGGTGGTGGTAGCAAGCGGGTCAGAATGACCCGGGGCTGCCTCCGCAGCACCTCCTCCACCAGCTGGGCCATGCGGGGCGGATGATGCTGGGGTGCAGTCGGGGGGCTGGCCAGGGGACTATTCAGCAGGATCTGCTGAGGACTCTCTGGGAGACCCTTGTGGGGACCCTCTGAGCATCCCTTCAAGGGGCTCTCCTCTGAAGTGTCCATAGGACCCTCCTGAGAGGGCTCCATGGGGCTCTCTGGCAGCTGGGTGGGGAAGACTGCTGCCAGCCCACCCTGCTTGCCTTTGGTGTCCAGCAAGGGGGATGTTGCCACCCTCTGCCAGGAGGGGTTGGTGTCCTCCTGCATTGCGGCCACCACTTGGTCCTTGGGACAGTTGCCCTCCATCATTCACTCCAAGAGGTCAGCGATCCTGTTGAGGGTGGTGGTCAAGACAGGGACATCAGGGACACCACGGTCGGTGTCCTCGCTGTCCCCCAGCCCTGCCGCCAACGATTGCTCCTTGGAGCAGCCACCCTTTGCCATGTACTCTGAGAACTCCAGGAACTTGTTGAGGAGGGTGGTCAAGCAGGAGCTGCTGAGAACTTCAGGGAGCTCCAGGATGCTGTCAAGCCAGGAGAGCGGGTCACTGCTGTCCACAGCGGACGAATGCTCATCCTGAAACTGCAGATTGTCCTCTGTCAGCTCAGGAAAGGCCTCGTTGAAGGCATCTGGCCCCAGCTCGGGCAGGTCCAGGAGATTCTCTGGGCTTGGCGGGGTGGTCACCACTTCTGAAAAAGCAAACGAAGCCAAGCCACCCCCAGGGTGATGCAAGCCTTCCTTGGTGCAGGTCAGCCCCTATGGGCTCTGCCACCCTGCAGACCTCACCTTGGTGCTTGGTCCTGCTTCTGCCAGAGAGCATATCCAGGGCGGGCTGGCAGGGGGTGGCAGCAGGGACGCCATCCTCACTGGCCACCACGTCATTGTTAAAGGCCTCCAGCAGGGGGAAGGTGCCAGGAAGGAATTCTGTTGATAGTTCTTACACTGCCCCGGTAGCCAGTGTAAAGACACAACAAAAGTTCTTCTGGGCGCTGCCAGGATGGGTGCGGAGCACAGGGGAGACCTGCACGCGATGCTGAGCCGCAGGGTGTTGGGGTGGCAGGGGCCCAGCATGGGCAGGGACGTTCAGCACAGTGCAGCCCCTAGGGTAGAGGGGCTGCCCCTGGCCCACATCCCATGGGCCCAGCCCCACTGGCTGGTAGGGCACAAGTGTCCCATCACCACTTGCTGTCCCTGGCCATAGGCAGGGGGACAAGGAGCAGGCAGAGGGGGCAGCTGCACACCGCTGGGGAGCTGCAGCACGTGTGGCAGCTGCACGACCTGCCCCGAGTCCCCCAGGGGCCCCTGCACCCCCTGCCAGGTTGCCAGGGCAGGCTGGTGGGTGACAATGTGGAGCTGGGAAGGCCGAACAGTGATCAGCAGCCCCGGGACAGAGGGCAGCACGCCAGCAGTGACCGGTGGCGGCATGGTCAGGGTGGTGAAGCTCATGCCGGGCACCTCTGGTCCTGTCGGCAGCTGGAGGGGGAGCCTCTCTGTGGGCAGAAGCAAAGGGGGGTGATGGGGTGAGATGCTGGCCGGCACAGATGGTTGGGGGTTACCCGGAGGGCAGGAGCACCACGAGGAGCGTGCTGCTCTGTGCCGCGGCAGTTGGCCAGTGTGGCGTTTGTTGGGGCAAACAGTGTTCTGGGGTTCCATCTCCATGGCGATCATTATGCCAGCACCTGGGTCAGCCAGCGTTGTGACGGTTTGACTTTTAATGACAGAACAACTTCCCAACTCAATGGTTTCCCATCCTGCTGATGCTTTCCTGCCCTCAGTGCTGATTTCCCACCCCCACCATAGTTTCCCATCACAACTGTTTTTTGGTTTGGGAGTTGAGTTTCATGTGAAAGGGGAGTTTTCACCTAAATTTCTGTTGATGTCAGTGGATCCCAAGACCTGGTCAGCTTGTATTCTCTTGCAGCCAGAACTTCCCTCATTTGAAGGCTTCTTTCTGCCTTCTTTCAGCCAGGGCAGGGCTGGGAGGGAGTTTGAGAGAGCCACTCCTCTACTGCCTTGCTTAGGGACCCTGTGGGGAAATTGCTTTGGGGTGGGGGCAATTCGAGAAAACTGGGACCTCAGAGAAGCATAGTATTACAGGAAGCTTTTTAGGGTAAGAGACAGCTGTCGCTTTCAGGATGGCCGGCATTCACCATCCTAAATGTGTGTTGCCACGGCTCCCTAAGCAGCGCAGCCTGCAACCTCAGCACGTGCTGACAGGGGTAACGGGGGCTGGAGCGGAGTGGAGACCCCACGGCTAGGCTCTGTTATGCTCCTGCAGGAAGGGGAACTTGACGGTACCACAGAGCTGATGAGATGTCCACTGCCATGATTTTCCCTTTTATAACAAATTCTACCAGGGACGAGCAATGACAGAAAAGGCAGGAATATGGTTACGCCAGGACTTCACAGTCCCTTGAACTTGTTGTAGTTCCAGTGTACTGGATGGATTGTGCCCAGATTCTTTCTTTTCCAGTGAGTCTGGTGGAAGAGAGGCAGCTCCTGCAACCCTCCAGACTCCTTGGAATTTAACTTCTCGTGCTGGCCCTTGGCACTTTGACTCTGGGACTTCCAGTCCCAACTTGGTTAGTGTTGCCCAAATGTTTTTCATTGCATCTGTAACGCTTTCTGGCCCTTCTGCCCCGCTGAGGATGCCATCGATGTATCGATACACTGTGAGGCCAGGTGGAATGGTGACCTGTGCTAAGGCTGTGGCCAGAGCATTGTGAGCGATAGTGGGGCAGTGTTTGTATCCTTGCGGAAAACTGTTTGAAAACATACTGAGTCCCGCTCCAGGCAAAGGCAAGCCGGGCTTTTTCTTGTGCGTGGAGCAGAATCACGAGGAATACATCTCTAACATGTAAAGCATCTAAAGCTAACCTAACATCTATGCTAACCCTAACGTCCCCCAAAAATCACTGGGTAGCTAGGTTACGGACAATGAAAGGAGAGGAAACAGCACTGTGAGAACGAAAATACCCCACTAAGTCAATTTTTTTGTCTACCTATACAGCAGAAGTGTTCTTTCGTGTTAAAGTCAGAGTATGTTCTGATTTGCACTGCCCCACTAAATGGTTTTATGCTGGAAAGGTTTACTAAGAAATAATTGTTAGTGTTCTTCCTGGTTATGCACCCACATCTTATAATGAAAAAATTAGATGATAACGTCTTTGCTGTGCTACACTGTTCTATAACTGAGAGTTAGGTTGTGTTTTATTTTAAGCATTCTCAAAAAAATACGGATAGTTACAGCTTTTACTAACAGCACTGCGGCAAATGTGAATTCACAGGTGGGCTTTTAAGCCTCACCTCAGCATGTTTGGTGTAGGAACAAACATTACAAGTACTCTAGTATTTTTGCCAATGCTTTCCTGCACAAATTGTATTAAAAGCATAGATTCTTCTGGTCTTCCATGCAGAAAATATGGTGAGAATAAATCTGATATTAAAATGACTTCTTCAGATGTCAGAGGTTTATTTAGAAATGTCCACTACCTGTATTTTTTCTTATTTACTTGCAGCGGGTCGTAACAACCTGCAGAGAAGATATGCAAAGTATGTCATCCCTATTATTTCCATTCCTGGGTTATGATAGAATTTGGCACAGAATTTTAGATCAGTTGCAAAAAGTGGTGCTGGGCCACGCATATTCAGATTGATCCATGATCCCAGGTAGCTGTATGGGATTTGGTAATTTTCTTTAATAAGTAAAGGAAAACTGCATGTATTATAGAAATGAGAATTTAGTGAGACAAAGGGCAGGTCCAGTTCCTTTTCGACTACTACACAGAGATATTCTAACACATCAAATGAAAAGAATTTCTAAAGAAGTAGACCTTTCTGAGCTGGAGAAGAGGTAGATGAAATAGAAAAGATAGAACTAAAATCTGCAGCAAAATATTGCCTCTAAAGGAAGATGTGTTGGGGTTTTTTTTCTTTCACGGAAACAAACGAACAATTACTCTGCGATTCTCCAGACTGGAAATTTGCAAAAAGCTGTGTAGTGTGGTTTTCAGTAGTATAAAAAGCAAAAGCTCTTCAGGGTTTCAAGTACATCTTTGCAACAGCTGTGAAAAAAATGCAAGCATGCAGATTGTTCCATTGTATGAAAACACCTTCATTTACTACTTATTTGTCATACAGGGAATAAACTAGCAGTGACAACTGTTGGAAAGTTTTAGGTGAATAAAAAAATCCTCCAAACCAGGAAAAATACTGTGCTATCAGGTAGCTGCAGCTTTGCTGTGTGAGCTTAATATTCACATAGAGACTTTTTCTAAATGTGTCACTTAAGGCAGGGATGGCTTCTAATTCTAAAAAGCCATTTATTTGCCTAGAGCAGTCGCTCATGTGCCACATACAGGATTTTTATGCTAACACTATTAAAAAATTTCCCTAGAGAATTTTCCACCTCCTTCGAGTAAATACAACCGATGTCCCTAACTGTCTCAGTTTCCTATTCCACCATAGGTTGCTGTATTTCAAAGACGAAGTTAACCAACGGCTGGTTACTAACCGAGGGCTCAAACCAATTTTTGCAGCAGTCAGGTAGAGAGTGGCCATTTAGTCTGGACCCACTGAAGTGCCAATGTAAATACAAACAAAATAAGGTCTATCAAACTTTAGATTCTCTAGCAAAACAACGGAAAGGATATGAAGAACTAGGTCTTGTCTACTGTCTGTTTCCCATATGTGTGGTGATCGGCTCCCTGGAAAACAAGAGGCTGGACTGGTCCTGGCTGTGCCCATGAACTTGCCAGCTGAGTGCTAGGTGGTAGCAAGGAGAGCACCAGAGAAAAGCACAGACCCATTGACCCAGCACCACCGTTCTCATGTTCTTCATGCACGTGAGGCCTGTTAGCCATTGTACTTGTATTTATTCTAACACGGGACATCAGTCAACAGTCACAACACCAGTGGATTACCAGCACTTCTGTCATATGCTTCACATATAGTGTTAAAGGAGAAATTTACACAGACGTGGGTACCACTGGGTTTGCTTTAATCGCCCCTCAGAGCTGGGCCACCGCCCCAGCGAGTGGCAGAGAGCAAAGGGATACAGCACGGCGTATATACACTTATCAAATCATTAGTCAATGCCCGAGGTTTTTAGAAGTTTCCTTTGGTCTTGTCCATTCTGCAAATCCATCACCTGACCCTGTCCCTGTTGATTCATCTGTTTGCTTCCAGTCTCTGCCTCGGTTCCAGGCTCCTCCTGGGATCGTGATCTTCTTTCTGCCTGCTTTAACTCACACACTCCTTCAAGCACACTTAGTCTTTGAGCAATTCCTATTCACATATACTGATATTTTTTTTCTTGAAACACCTGCGTTTCTGCCAGCACCTGTGTGCACAAGTTGATCATCTGTTGTTTCTCTGTTCTCCCAGTGATAACTGGACTGGGTGTTAAACCAGCCTTGGATTAGGGCTATACTGGGGACGAGGCCTGGTTCTGCCACTTAGCTGCTTTAGCACTTTAAATTTCTGAATTCAAAACACATTTTCTTTAACAAGCAATACCAGAACAATGGAGAACAATTAACAATGGTTTGGTCACTGCTGTGACGAAATAATGACAATTATTATTTCTGGTGTAGGTTGCTCTATGTCATATTTATGAAACTAGGATTTGCCCGAAGAAAAATGTTCTATTTCACACCCACAGATGAACTCCCTGAGATGAGCATCCACGTTTTAACAAGCCTTTACATCAAAGGCTGTAAACGAGCGTCAGTCTGCACAACCAGCTGGGAATCTTGTGTTGTTCCAGGCACATATTTTTGTCCCATTCAATACCTTGTCTGTGTGATTTGCCTTTTGTCTGTCCTGTGCTTTCCTGCTAAAGATTTATAGGCTTCAGTCTTCTGATACTGCTCCAGCTCCCGCATCTAATGCTCCTTATCTCTACCTGCTCCATCAAGGTGTTGCTGAAACAAAGAAGTCCAAGAGTACCGGGGAGTTGCCTCCCCTTCAGGAGGAAGGGAAGAAAAACAACTTGCCACATGAAGTGCTGATCCATTTCACCTGTGCAAACAGGAAAGGAGTGAAGAAACAATGAGAATGTACGTGAGATGCAAAGACGCAGGATTTCCGGATAACATTACTGTATTCTGGTGCGTGTCGTGTCCGTGTCTCCCCACCCCACCCCCCACCGCCTTTTTTTTTTAATTCAAATCACTATTCTGTTAACTCTTTTTTTTTTAGATCAAGCTTTAACGTTCAGATCTGTAACAGCAGGGTTCCAATACGCCCTTGTTTTCGTGCCCCACAGACAAAAAAGCACTACCATTCTACAACCACACACTTTTGACATCTGAGAGGTGAACAAAACATCATGGCTATTGGAAAAGAGTAGCATAAAGATAAAAGAGCCTAGGTGATATCAATTTAAGCTAGCTACGTTTAGGTTAAAAGAAAACTTCAGGCTAGGAAGAAAAAAAATATTTCACACGTGCATAATAGAATGAGCTTAACTGGAGAACTCTTTAGGGGGACCAATGAACTGAAAACCATTTAAGGAGTGGTCACAACACTTGCTAAAGGGTCCTTTCCAGAAAAAAAAAAAAAGTTGTTGAGCAAGTTTTTCACCTAGTGAGTTTAAAATTCAATGGAAATAAGTATTCAGTCAGAGTGAACATTAGTCACTGGGCATGCCTTTTTATTTTCATTACGTCATCGCAACAATACATGCAATAGTTATAAATTTTGTGCATTTGCAAACCTGTTTTGATGCTGCTGAGGACACAGTTAACATTCTAGATTGGGGTGCAAATTTAGTGATGCTGGGTTTGCATTTCTTTTGGACACTGTATTCTTCCAGAAGACATTAATTCTTCTCTTCTGTCTCCAGCAATGTGCTGCTGACAGAGTACAGTAACCGAGTCAAAAACAGCAGAAGTTTTTCCTCAGCTTGTGTCTTGGATGGATTGTTTTGAATCAGTAAGGAGGAGTTCTACTCTACTACCTGTAAGTAGATGTCCTAGGTTTTCTAGCACAGATCTATACAGTTCTTTAAATATTTCTTTATATATATATATTTCTTATAAAACTTAAACAAGAGGAATGATTTTTAGGGTGTTTGCTGTATAACTATAGTAATGGTCTTTTTCTAGGGGAGACTCGCTCTTTGGTCAGCTCAACCAGTCCTTATTTCAGTCAGTTCCAGCCAGCTCAGCGGTCCTTATGCTCACCAAACACAACAAGCAGTAGCAGGACTGCAAGGCTGGAACAGGGGAAGCGCGAGACTTTCCCTTCAACTGTGGTATCGGACAACTAGTTTGCTGTTGCTGCAGCTCAGACACTTTTCCCCTGGGTTGCGGGACACTCACCCACACACAGTAGTATACTATGACTCCACCACTTGCTTCGAGAACGACTTCATAGTCGTTAGCTAGCCAAAACCCGGCTTACGCAGCATTTTGGCTGCGGACAAGTGCAAAGGCAGCGGTTCCGCATCTCGCCCCAGAAAGCGGGCAGCACAGCTCCTGTGGTGCGCTCCGCATGGCTACCGGGGCAAAGTGAGAAGCACCAGCACGAGAAGAAGCACCAGCCGCCCGTTCGAGCTGCGGCGGGCGGGGGCTGGGCTGCCGTTCCGCGCCGGGCCGGGGCTCGGTGCCGCCGCGGGCTCCCCTCAGCCTGCCGGCCCCGGGGCTCTGCGGGGGGGTGCGGGCTGTGCCCACAGCGGCTGCCTGGGGGGGCTCGGTCCCGAGGCGAAGCTGCTGGCCGAGAGCAGCTGCCGCTCGGTGTCACAGCCCCCCGGCCCGCCGCTGACTCCGCCTGCAGAGCGCTGCACTCGCTTACAGACGCGCTGCCGAGAGCAACCGAGCTGCCCCCCGACCGGCTGGCACAGCGGAAAGCAAATCCTCGCCGGAGGGTACCCGCTGCCGGGGGGCGGGGGGCGGGTGGGGGGAGGGAGGGAGGCAGGAGGAGGAAAGACCCCGCTCCCTTGTGCCACCTTTCAGCCCTGCCGCGTACTCTGCACCCCTTCACTCCGGTAACGGCTGACTTTCCCGTCACGGGGAGCGGCTGTGAACACAAGAGCTCGTGATGGCTTAGTGGTGCAAGGGGAAACCTAGTGGGAGCTTCTCCTAAGCCACGTATTTACACCGCTCGTTTTTCCCTACTCAGAAAGTGCAGTCTTGCAAGGTCTCTTCTCTTTTGTAAAAAAATAATTTAAAGGTGCTGTTACTAACAGCCGCTTCCAAATGCAAACAGAGCAAATGCACCCGTTTCCCACAGCGAAACAGAGCGCATCATACGCAAAGGACTGAAATGCTTGAGGCACGTTGATGCTTTTGCATACGGAGGCAATGAGTATGAGTGCCCGGGCTGCGAGTGGGCAAAGGGCAGAGCGCAGGGAACCCCGCAGCCGCAGCGAGCACTCCCGGTCCGGTGGTGTAAACTGGGCTGAGACCCGGCCCAGGGCTCGCCCGGCCAGTGCTCAGCACAGGGCTGGTGGGGACCTGCTGCCACCTGGCGACCAAACGTGGGTACTGCACCTGCCCGGACCTAGACCCCTGGGATCGGGACACCCTGCGGCTCGAGACCGGGACTGGGACCCCCGCAGCTCGGCACCGGGACCCACGTGGCTCGGGACCGGGACCCCCGCGGCTCGGGACCGCGACCGGGGCCCCGGGGACCGGGACCCTCGCTGCTCGGGACCGCGACCGGGATCCTCGGAACAGAGACCCCTGCGGCTCGGACCAGGGACCGGGACCGGGACTCCCGGCACCGGGACCCCCGCGGCTCGGAACCGGGACTGGGACCCCCGCGGCTCGGACCGAGACCGGGACCAGGACCGGCATTCTCGCAGCTCAGGACTGGGACCCTAGACCACCGGGACCCGGGACCCCCGTGGCTCGGGACCGTGACCGGGACCCCTGTGACCGGGACCCCCGAGGCTCGGGACCGGGACCTCCGGACCCCGGGGACCGGGACCCCCCGCGGCTCAGGACCGCGACCGGGACTCCGGGAACCCGGACCACCGCGGATCGGGACCGGGACCGGGATCCTCGGAACCGAGACCCCCGCGGCTCGGACCGGGACTGGGGCCAAGACCCCGGGAGCGGACCCCTGCGCCTTGGACCAGGGACCGGGACCGGGACTCCCGGGACCGGGACCCTCGAAGCTCGAAACCAGGACTGGGACCCCCACGGCTTGGGCCGAGACCGGGACTGGGACCCTCGCGGCTCGGACCGAAACCGGGACCGGGACCGGCATTCTCGCAGCTCAGGACTGGGACCGGGACCACTGGGAGCCGTGACCCCCGCGGTTAGGGACCGGGACCCCGGCGGCTCGGGACCGAACCGGACCCCGGGGACCGGGACACCCCTCAGCTCGGGACCGGGACCGGGATCCTCGGAACCGAGACCCCTGCGGCTCGGACCAGGGACCGGGACCCAGACCCCCGGGACTGGGACCCCTGTGCCTCGGACCAGGGACCGGGACCGGGACTCCCGGGACCGGGACCCTCGACGCTCGAAACCGGGACCGGGACCCCCGCGGCTCGGGACCGTGACCCACGTGGCTCGGGACCGGGACTGGGACCCCGGCGGATCGGGACCGAGACCGTGACCACGGGACCGGGACACTCAGTGACTCAGGACCGGGACTGGGACCCCCGCGGCTCGGGACCGCGACCGGGACCCCGGGGACCGGGACACCCTGAGGCTCGGGACCACGGGACCAGGACCCCCGTGGCTCGAACCGGGACCCCCGCGGCTCGGGACCGCGACCGGGACCCCGGGGACCGGGACACCCTGCGGCTCGGGACGGGGCCGGGACCCCACGGCTCGGGACCGGGACCCCGGCGACTCGGGACCTCCGTGGCTCGAGACCGCGACCGGGACCCGGTGACCGGGACCCTCGCGGCTCGGGACCGGGACCTCCGCGGCTCGCGAACAGGACCGGGACCCCGAGGACTGGAACCCCCGAGGCTCGGGACGGCGAACGAGACCCCGGGGACCGGGACACCCTGCGGCTCGGGACGGGGCCGGGACCCCCGCGGCTCGGGACGGGGAACCCCGCGGCTCGGGACCGGGACTGGGACCCCCGCGGCTCGGACCGGGACCGGCATTCTCGCAGCTCAGGACTGGGACCTGGACAACTGACTGGGACGCGTGACCCCGCGGCTCGGGACCGGGAACCCGGCGGCACGGGACAGGGACCGGGACCCCCGCGGCTCGGACCAGGGACCGGGACCGGGACCCCCGCGGCTGGGGATCAAGAGCGGGACCCGGACCCCCGGGACTGGGACCCCCGCAGCTCGGACCGGGACCGGGACTGGGACCGGGATTCTCGCAGCTCAGGACTGGGACCTGGACCACTGGGACCCGTGACCCCCGCGGCTCGGGACCGAATCGGGACCCTGGGGACTGGGACCACCGCGGCTCGGTCCCGGACCGGGACCCCAGGGACCGGGACCCCCGCGGCGCGGGACGGGGACCTCTGGACCCCGGGGACCAGGACCCCCCGCGGCTCGGAACAGGGACCCACTTGGCTCGGGACAGGGACCCCTGTAACCGAGACCCCCGCGGCTTAGGACCGTGACCGGGATCCTCGGAACCGAGACCCCCGTGGCTCGGAGCAGGGACAGGGACCCAGACCCCGGGTACTGGGACCCCCGCGGCTCAGACCAGGACCGGCATTCTCGCAGCTCAGGACTGGGACCCTAGACCACCGGGACACGGGACCGCCGTGGCTCGTGACCGCGACCGGGACCCCTGTGACCGGGACCCCGAGGCTCGGGACCGGGACCTCCGGACCCTGGGGACCGGGACCCCCGCGGCTCAGGACCGCGACCGGGACTCCGGGGACCCAGACCACCGCGGATCGGGACCGGGACCGGGATCCTCGGAACCGAGACCCCCGCGGCTCGGACCGGGACTGGGGCCAAGACCCCGGGACCGGGACCCCCGCGGTTGGGGATCGAGACCGGGATCCCCCCGCGGCTCGAACCGGGACTGGGGCCAAGACCCCGGGAGCGGACCCCTGCGCCTTGGACCAGGGACCGGGACCGGGACTCCCAGGACCGGGACCCTCGAAGCTCGAAACCAGGACTGGGACCCCCACGGCCTGGACCGAGACCGGGACTGGGACCCTCGCGGCTCGGACCGAAACCGGGACCGGGACCGGCATTCTCGCAGCTCAGGACTGGGACCGGGACCACTGGGAGCCGTGACCCCCGCGGTTAGGGACCGGGACCCCGGCGGCTCGGGACCGAACCGGACCCCGGGGACCGGGACACCCCTCTACTCGGGACCGGGACCGGGATCCTCGGAACCGAGACCCCTGCGGCTCGGACCAGGGACCGGGACCCAGACCCCCGGGACTGGGACCCCTGTGGCTCGTACCAGGGACCGGGACCGGGACTCCCGGGACCATGACTCCCGGGACCGGGACCCTCGACGCTCGAAACCAGGACCGGGACCCCCGTGGCGCGGGACCGTGACCCACGTGGCCCGGGACCGGGACTGGGACCCCGGCGGCTCGGGACCGAGACCGGGACCACGGGACCGGGACACCCAGCGACTCAGGACCGGGACTGGGACCCCCGCGGCTCGGGACCGCGACCGGGACCCCGGGGACCGGGACACCCTGAGGCTCAGGACCACGGGACCAGGACCCCCGTGGCTCGAACCGGGACCCCCGCGGCTCGGGACCGCGACCGGGACCCCGGGGACCGGGACACCCTGCGGCTCGGGACGGGGCCGGGACCCCGCGGCTCGGGACCGGGACCCCGGTGACTCGGGACCTCCGTGGCTCGAGACCGCGACCGGGACCCGGTGACCGGGATCCCCGCGGCTCGGGACCGGGACCTCCGCGGCTCGCGACCAGGACCGGGACCCCGAGGACTGGAACCCCCGAAGCTCGGGACGGCGAACGAGACCCCGGGGACCGGGACACCCTGCGGCTCGGGACAGGGCCGGGACCCCCGTGGCTCGGGACGGGGAACCCCGCGGCTCGGGACCGGGAACCCGGTGGCTCGGGACAGGGACCGGGACCCCCGCGGCTCGGAGCAGGGACCGGGACCCAGACCCCCGGGACTGGGACCCCCGCGGCTCGGACCAGGAACGGCATTCTCGCAGCTCAGGACTGGGACCTGGACAGCTGGGACCCGTGACCCCCGCGGCTCTGGATCGGGACCCCCGCGGCTCGGGACCGCGACCGGGGCCCCGGGGACCGGGACCCTCGCTGCTCGGGACCGCGACCGGGATCCTCGGAACAGAGACCCCTGCGGCTCGGACCAGGGACCGGGACCGGGACTCCCGGCACCGGGACCCCCGCGGCTCGGAACCGGGACTGGGACCCCCGCGGCTCGGACCGAGACCGGGACCAGGACCGGCATTCTCGCAGCTCAGGACTGGGACCTAGACCACCGGGACCTGGGACCCCCGTGGCTCGGGACCGCGACCGGGACCCCTGTGACCGGGATCCCCGAGGCTCGGGACCGGGACCTCCGGACCCCGGGGACCGGGTACCTCGCGGCTCCGGACCGCGACCGGGACTCCGGGGACCCGGACCACCGCGGATCGGGACCGGGACCGGGATCCTCGGAACCGAGACCCCCGCGGCTCGGACCGGGACCGGGGCCAAGACCCCGGGACCGGGACCCCCGCGGCTGGGGATCGACACCGGGATCCCCCCGCGGCTCGAACCGGGACTGGGGCCAAGACCCCGGGAGCGGGACCACCGCGGCTGGGGATCGAGACCGGGATGCCCCCGCGGCTCGGAATGGGACTGGGGCCAAGACCCCGGGACCGGGACCCCTGCGGCTGGGAATCGAGACCGGGATCCCCCCGCGGCTCGAACCGGGACTGGGGCCAAGACCCCGGGAGCAGACCCCTGCGCCTTGGACCAGGGACCGGGACCGGGACTCCCAGGACGGGGACCCTCGAAGCTCGAAACCAGGACTGGGACCCCCACGGCTTGGACCGAGACCGGGACTGGGACCCTCGCAGCTCGGACCGAAACCGGGACCGGGACCGTGATTCTCGCAGCTCAGGACTGGGACCGGGACCACTGGGAGCCGTGACCCCCGCGGTTAGGGACCGGGACCGGGGCGGCTCGGGACCGAACCGGACCCCGGGGACCGGGACACCCCTCAGCTCGGGACCGGGACCGGGATCCTCGGAACCGAGACCCCTGCGGCTCGGACCAGGGACCAGGGACCGGGACCCCCGCGGCTGGGGATCAAGAGCGGGACCCGGACCCCCGGGACTGGGACCCCCGCAGCTCGGACCGGGACCGGGACTGGGACCGGGATTCTCGCAGCTCAGGACTGGGACCTGGACCACTGGGACCCGTGACACCCGCGGCTCGGGACCGAACCGGGACCCTGGGGACTGGGACCACCGCGGCTCGGACTCAGACCGGGACCCCAGGGACCGGGACCCCCGCGGCGCGGGACGGGGACCTCTGGACCCCGGGGACCAGGACCCCCCGCGGCTCGGAACAGGGACCCACGTGGCTTGGAACAGGGACCCCTGTAACCGAGACCCCCGCGGCTTGGGACCGTGACCGGGATCCTCGGAACCGAGACCCCTGCGGCTCGGACCAGGGACCAGGACCGGGACTCCCGGCACCGGGACCCCCGCGGCTCGGAACCGGGACTGGGACCCCCGCGGCTCGGACCGAGACCGGGACCAGGACCGGCATTCTCGCAGCTCAGGACTGGGACTTAGACCACCGGGACCCGGGACCCCCGTGGCTCGGGACCGCGACCGGGACCCTGTGACCGGGACCCCCCGAGGCTCGGGACCGGGACCTCCGGACCCCGGGGACTGGGACCCCCGCGGCTCCGGACCGCGACCGGGGCCCCGGGGACTGGGACCCTCGCTGCTCAGGACCGCGACCGGGATCCTCGGAACCGAGACCCCTGCGGCTCGGACCAGGGACCGGGACCGGGACTCCCGGGACCGGGACCCCCGCGGCTCGGAACCGGGACTGGGACCCCCGCGGCTCAGACCGAGACCGGGACCAGGACCGGGATTCTCGCAGCTCAGGTTCAGCCTGTCGACAGATCCCAGAAGATACGATGGAATCTTCCCTCCCTTCTCCCGTCCAGTGCACACTTCTTATACCTCATAGTATATTGCACCTTCCTTATCATACACAGGACTGATTACATGTTTCTTCCTTCTACAGCAAAATTGTACCCATCCTGAGACAGCAGTGCTGAAGGTCTTTATGCATGCTCTCCGGGCAGGGTTTTGCCCTCTTCTGGAGGGACCTATTTGGGTTGGAGTTAACAATGTCCCACTGCCACATTTGTCTTTGTCCTATTTTCACCTAATTTGCTGTTGATGTCAGCAGATGGCAAGGTCTTGTCAGCTTGTATTCTCTCGCGACCAAAACTTTCCTCACTTGAAGGCTTCGTTCTGCATTGCTTAGATAATGGTGTTCTTACTGCTCTCTGGTCTTTGTTTCCCGGCTTTCCTAAGGCTGCCTCCCTTCATGAGAAGTCCCTTCATGCATAACTGCTTCAGAGAGTGGGTCAGCTTGACCTGAACTTTGTGCACAGATTTGTTTCACGTGTAGTTACACTCCAAACCAGAGTGTAGTAATTTGGGAGTTGAGACAACAACTTCCCCCTTTTGGGCTTATTTTGGTCCCAGAGCAGTCCGTTTTCTTGACACTCAGGTGGAGCCTGAGTGACTCCAGCCCTACACATTGTAGTTACTATTGGTATTGCGTGCCCTGTGAGGTGTGGTAGTACCTGGGAGGCGGGTGACTTTGGGGCGGAGGTGTGTGATTTCATGGGAGCTTCTCTGTTCTGTTTGTTTACAGGCCTGGCTGCAGGCGACAGATATGCAGCTTCCCAGCGGAGTGCCAGGGCTGACGGGCTGGGAGACGGCATGGGTACGTGATGGCTTTTTACTTGGAGAGCTGCCCGCTCCAAGCCCAGATGTGAGCGAGGCGTCCCTTGCAGGTGTGGGAGTATAGACCTTTGTCATTGCGTGTGCCATGTCATGACGTGATCCCCTCAAAGGTTCTGCTCTTCCGTTGTGCCAGTGTCTGTCACAGTGCATGTCACAAACTTCTCATGGGTGTTTGGTTGCAGCTGTGGCTCCAGCTCCTGGTCTGGATCCTGTGCTGGAGCTCACCTGGTATGCCAGGGGCGCATCGTCAGTCCTGGCTGAGTTCACAGACGAAGCGCTCCTGCTAAGTATCTTATTAGTGAGAGCTTTAACTTGATACTTTCTTTCACGTGCCTCAAGGAAGAAAACCTGTTGGCAATACAGAGAAGCCTCCCCACGTGTCATCGCCAGAACTAGAGGAAATCATGAAAGATCTGGATAAAGCAGCACCAGGTGGGTATACATCCCTCTGAACCAGAGAAGTTGGGAAGCTGAGGGCAGAGGCATGTGTGGAGAAGCCGTAGCCTCCACAAGCAGAAAGGGATCGATCAGAGCCTTGCTGCACTGATGCTGGATTTCATGCCTTGCAAGCACTGGTGAGCTGCAGAGATGGTCCGGAGTCTCTGCTGCGGGTTGTGGTTCAGGCTGAGTCCCAGGCACAGCTGCGGCCCTGGTGACACCGTTCCCGGCCAGAGCTGTTGTGGGCAGCTGTTGGTACCCAGCCGGCAGGAACTGGAGATGCTCGTGCCTTGCTGCCAGTTGCCGGAGGGGAGACTGCCCGTGGGTGGCAGAGAGGATGCACAGGCAGCTTGGGGTCACTGAGCCTGGCAGCCTTTGTTGCGTCTGTAGGCATGCCCTGGCCAGGATCGCAGCAGCCCCAGCTTCACAGCCTGGTTCATGCCCGTTGTTCTCCCTGATGGGTAGAAGACTCTCCGTGACACCTTGGGGGCAGGGAGAGGTGGGGGCTGGACACCCAGCTTCAGGCAGGACACCTGACTTGAAGGCAGCTAAACTGAAGGGCTGTGCATTGAGTCAGTGGTGCTTTACCTCTTTCTAGTTGTGGTTTTGGTACCTTGGTCATGCTTTTCCCTCTTGTTTTGGGAGACCGTGGGCTCTTCTATGCCTCAGCTAACACTGGTGAAGGACTTTACTAAATACGCATGCTTCCCAGGCAGGGTTTTGCCCTCTTCTGGAGGGACCTATTTGGGTTGGAGTTAACAATGTCCCACTGCCACATTTGTCTTTGTCCTATTTTCACCTAATTTTCTGTTGATGTCAGCAGATGGCAAGGTCTTGTCAGCTTGTATTCTCTCGCGACCAAAACTTTCCTCACTTGAAGGCTTCGTTCTGCACTGCTTAGATAATGGTGTTCTTACTGCTCTCTGGTCTTTGTTTCCCGGCTTTCCTAAGGCTGCCTCCCTTCATGAGAAGTCCCTTCATGCATAACTGCTTCAGAGAGTGGGTCAGCTTGACCTGAACTTTGTGCACAGATTTGTTTCACGTGTAGTTACACTCCAAACCAGAGTGTAGTAATTTGGGAGTTGAGACAACAACTTCCCCCTTTTGGGCTTATTTTGGTCCCAGAGCAGTCCGTTTTCTTGACACTCAGGTGGAGCCTGAGTGACTCCAGCCCTACACATTGTAGTTACTATTGGTATTGCGTGCCCTGTGAGGTGTGGTAGTACCTGGGAGGCGGGTGACTTTGGGGCGGAGGTGTGTGATTTCATGGGAGCTTCTCTGTTCTGTTTGTTTACAGGCCTGGCTGCAGGCGACGGATATGCAGCTTCCCAGCGGAGTGCCAGGGCTGACGGGCTGGGAGACGGCATGGGTACGTGATGGCTTTTTACTTGGAGAGCTGCCCGCTCCAAGCCCAGATGTGAGCGAGGCGTCCCTTGCAGGTGTGGGAGTATAGACCTTTGTCATTGCGTGTGCCATGTCATGACGTGATCCCCTCAAAGGTTCTGCTCTTCCGTTGTGCCAGTGTCTGTCACAGTGCATGTCACAAACTTCTCATGGGTGTTTGGTTGCAGCTGTGGCTCCAGCTCCTGGTCTGGATCCTGTGCTGGAGCTCACCTGGTATGCCAGGGGCGCATCGTCAGTCCTGGCTGAGTTCACAGACGAAGCGCTCCTGCTAAGTATCTTATTAGTGAGAGCTTTAACTTGATACTTTCTTTCACGTGCCTCAAGGAAGAAAACCTGTTGGCAATGCAGAGAAGCCTCCCCACGTGTCATCGCCAGAACTAGAGGAAATCATGAAAGATCTGGATAAAGCAGCACCAGGTGGGTATACATCCCTCTGAACCAGAGAAGTTGGGAAGCTGAGGGCAGAGGCATGTGTGGAGAAGCCGTAGCCTCCACAAGCAGAAAGGGATCGATCAGAGCCTTGCTGCACTGATGCTGGATTTCATGCCTTGCAAGCACTGGTGAGCTGCAGAGATGGTCCGGAGTCTCTGCTGCGGGTTGTGGTTCAGGCTGAGTCCCAGGCACAGCTGCGGCCCTGGTGACACCGTTCCCGGCCAGAGCTGTTGTGGGCAGCTGTTGGTACCCAGCCGGCAGGAACTGGAGATGCTCGTGCCTTGCTGCCAGTTGCCGGAGGGGAGACTGCCCGTGGGTGGCAGAGAGGATGCACAGGCAGCTTGGGGTCACTGAGCCTGGCAGCCTTTGTTGCGTCTGTAGGCATGCCCTGGCCAGGATCGCAGCAGCCCCAGCTTCACAGCCTGGTTCATGCCCGTTGTTCTCCCTGATGGGTAGAAGACTCTCCGTGACACCTTGGGGGCAGGGAGAGGTGGGGGCTGGACACCCAGCTTCAGGCAGGACACCTGACTTGAAGGCAGCTAAACTGAAGGGCTGTGCATTGAGTCAGTGGTGCTTTACCTCTTTCTAGTTGTGGTTTTGGTACCTTGGTCATGCTTTTCCCTCTTGTTTTGGGAGACCGTGGGCTCTTCTATGCCTCAGCTAACACTGGTGAAGGACTTTACTAAATACGCATGCTTCCCAGGCAGGGTTTTGCCCTCTTCTGGAGGGACCTATTTGGGTTGGAGTTAACAATGTCCCACTGCCACATTTGTCTTTGTCCTATTTTCACCTAATTTGCTGTTGATGTCAGCAGATGGCAAGGTCTTGTCAGCTTGTATTCTCTCGCGACCAAAACTTTCCTCACTTGAAGGCTTCGTTCTGCACTGCTTAGATAATGGTGTTCTTACTGCTCTCTGGTCTTTGTTTCCCGGCTTTCCTAAGGCTGCCTCCCTTCATGAGAAGTCCCTTCATGCATAACTGCTTCAGAGAGTGGGTCAGCTTGACCTGAACTTTGTGCACAGATTTGTTTCACGTGTAGTTACACTCCAAACCAGAGTGTAGTAATTTGGGAGTTGAGACAACAACTTCCCCCTTTTGGGCTTATTTTGGTCCCAGAGCAGTCCGTTTTCTTGACACTCAGGTGGAGCCTGAGTGACTCCAGCCCTACACATTGTAGTTACTATTGGTATTGCGTGCCCTGTGAGGTGTGGTAGTACCTGGGAGGCGGGTGACTTTGGGGCGGAGGTGTGTGATTTCATGGGAGCTTCTCTGTTCTGTTTGTTTACAGGCCTGGCTGCAGGCGACGGATATGCAGCTTCCCAGCGGAGTGCCAGGGCTGACGGGCTGGGAGACGGCATGGGTACGTGATGGCTTTTTACTTGAAGAGCTGCCCGCTCCAAGCCCAAATGTGAGCGAGGCGTCCCTTGCAGGTGTGGGAGTATAGACCTTTGTCATTGCGTGTGCCATGTCATGACGTGATCCCCTCAAAGGTTCTGCTCTTCCGTTGTGCCAGTGTCTGTCACAGTGCATGTCACAAACTTCTCATGGGTGTTTGGTTGCAGCTGTGGCTCCAGCTCCTGGTCTGGATCCTGTGCTGGAGCTCACCTGGTGTGCCAGGGGCGCATCGTCAGTCCTGGCTGAGTTCACAGACGAAGCGCTCCTGCTAAGTATCTTATTAGTGAGAGCTTTAACTTGATACTTTCTTTCACGTGCCTCAAGGAAGAAAACCTGTTGGCAATACAGAGAAGCCTCCCCACGTGTCATCGCCAGAACTAGAGGAAATCATGAAAGATCTGGATAAAGCAGCACCAGGTGGGTATACATCCCTCTGAACCAGAGAAGTTGGGAAGCTGAGGGCAGAGGCATGTGTGGAGAAGCCGTAGCCTCCACAAGCAGAAAGGGATCGATCAGAGCCTTGCTGCACTGATGCTGGATTTCATGCCTTGCAAGCACTGGTGAGCTGCAGAGATGGTCCGGAGTCTCTGCTGCGGGTTGTGGTTCAGGCTGAGTCCCAGGCACAGCTGCGGCCCTGGTGACACCGTTCCCGGCCAGAGCTGTTGTGGGCAGCTGTTGGTACCCAGCCGGCAGGAACTGGAGATGCTCGTGCCTTGCTGCCAGTTGCCGGAGGGGAGACTGCCCGTGGGTGGCAGAGAGGATGCACAGGCAGCTTGGGGTCACTGAGCCTGGCAGCCTTTGTTGCGTCTGTAGGCATGCCCTGGCCAGGATCGCAGCAGCCCCAGCTTCACAGCCTGGTTCATGCCCGTTGTTCTCCCTGATGGGTAGAAGACTCTCCGTGACACCTTGGGGGCAGGGAGAGGTGGGGGCTGGACACCCAGCTTCAGGCAGGACACCTGACTTGAAGGCAGCTAAACTGAAGGGCTGTGCATTGAGTCAGTGGTGCTTTACCTCTTTCTAGTTGTGGTTTTGGTACCTTGGTCATGCTTTTCCCTCTTGTTTTGGGAGACCGTGGGCTCTTCTATGCCTCAGCTAACACTGGTGAAGGACTTTACTAAATACGCATGCTTCCCAGGCAGGGTTTTGCCCTCTTCTGGAGGGACCTATTTGGGTTGGAGTTAACAATGTCCCACTGCCACATTTGTCTTTGTCCTATTTTCACCTAATTTTCTGTTGATGTCAGCAGATGGCAAGGTCGTGTCAGCTTGTATTCTCTCGCGACCAAAACTTTCCTCACTTGAAGGCTTCGTTCTGCACTGCTTAGATAATGGTGTTCTTACTGCTCTCTGGTCTTTGTTTCCCGGCTTTCCTAAGGCTGGCCTCCCTTCATGAGAAGTCCCTTCATGCATAACTGCTTCAGAGAGTGGGTCAGCTTGACCTGAACTTTGTGCACAGATTTGTTTCACGTGTAGTTACACTCCAAACCAGAGTGTAGTAATTTGGGAGTTGAGACAACAACTTCCCCTTTTGGGCTTATTTTGGTCCCAGAGCAGTCCGTTTTCTTGACACTCAGGTGGAGCCTGAGTGACTCCAGCCCTACACATTGTAGTTACTATTGGTATTGCGTGCCCTGTGAGGTGTGGTAGTACCTGGGAGGGCGGGTGACTTTGGGGCGGAGGTGTGTGATTTCATGGGAGCTTCTCTGTTCTGTTTGTTTACAGGCCTGGCTGCAGGCGACGGATATGCAGCTTCCCAGCGGAGTGCCAGGGCTGACGGGCTGGGAGACGGCATGGGTACGTGATGGCTTTTTACTTGGAGAGCTGCCCGCTCCAAGCCCAAATGTGAGCGAGGCGTCCCTTGCAGGTGTGGGAGTATAGACCTTTGTCATTGCGTGTGCCATGTCATGACGTGATCCCCTCAAAGGTTCTGCTCTTCCGTTGTGCCAGTGTCTGTCACAGTGCATGTCACAAACTTCTCATGGGTGTTTGGTTGCAGCTGTGGCTCCAGCTCCTGGTCTGGATCCTGTGCTGGAGCTCACCTGGTGTGCCAGGGGCGCATCGTCAGTCCTGGCTGAGTTCACAGACGAAGCGCTCCTGCTAAGTATCTTATTAGTGAGAGCTTTAACTTGATACTTTCTTTCACGTGCCTCAAGGGAAGAAAACCTGTTGGCAATGCAGAGAAGCCTCCCCACGTGTCATCGCCAGAACTAGAGGAAATCATGAAAGATCTGGATAAAGCAGCACCAGGTGGGTATACATCCCTCTGAACCAGAGAAGTTGGGAAGCTGAGGGCAGAGGCATGTGTGGAGAAGCCGTAGCCTCCACAAGCAGAAAGGGGATCGATCAGAGCCTTGCTGCACTGATGCTGGATTTCATGCCTTGCAAGCACTGGTGAGCTGCAGAGATGGTCCGGAGTCTCTGCTGCGCGTTGTGGTTCAGGCTGAGTCCCAGGCACAGCTGCGGGCCCTGGTGACACCGTTCCCGGCCAGAGCTGTTGTGGGCAGCTGTTGGTACCCAGCCGGCAGGAACTGGAGATGCTCGTGCCTTGCTGGCCAGTTTGCCGGAGGGGAGACTGCCCGTGGGTGGCAGAGAGGATGCACAGGCAGCTTGGGGGTCACTGAGCCTGGCAGCCTTTGTTGCGTCTGTAGGCATGCCCTGGCCAGGATCGCAGCAGCCCCAGCTTCACAGCCTGGTTCATGCCCGTTGTTTCTCCCTGATGGGTAGAAGACTCTCCGTGACACCTTGGGGGCAGGGGAGAGGTGGGGGCTGGACACCCAGCTTCAGGCAGGACACCTGACTTGAAGGCAGCTAAACTGAAGGGCTGTGCATTGAGTCAGTGGTGCTTTACCTCTTTCTAGTTGTGGTTTTGGTACCTTGGTCATGCTTTTCCTCTCGTTTTGGGAGACCGTGGGCTCTTCTATGCTCATCTAACACTGGGTGAAGGACTTTACTAAATACGCATGCTTCCCAGGCAGGGTTTTGCCCTCTTCTGGAGGGACCTATTTGGGTTGGGAGTTAACAATGTCCCACTGCCACATTTGCTCTTTGTCCTATTTTCACCTAATTTGCTGTGATGTCAGCAGATGGCAAGGTCTTGTCAGCTTGTATTCTCATCGCGACCAAAACTTTCCCTCACTTGAAGGCTTCGTTCTGCACTGCTTAGATAATGGTGTTCTTACTGCTCTCTGGTCTTTGTTTCCCGGCTTTCCTAAGCTGCCTCCCTTCATGAGAAGTCCCTTCATGCATAACTGCTTCAGAGAGTGGGTCAGCTTGACCTGATCTTTTGTGCACAGATTTGTTTTCACGTGTAGTTACACTCCAAACCAGAGTGTAGTAATTTGGGAGTTGAGACAACAACTTCCCCCTTTTGGGCTTATTTTGCTCCCAGAGCAGTCCGTTTTCTTGACACTCAGGTGGAGCCTGAGTGACTCCAGCCCTACACATTGTAGTTACTATTGGTATTGCGTGCCCTGTGAGGTGTGGTAGTACCTGGGAGGCGGGTGACTTTGGGGCGGAGGTGTGTGATTTCATGGGAGCTTCTCTGTTCTGTTTGTTTACAGGCCTGGCTGCAGGCGACGGATATGCAGCTTCCCAGCGGAGTGCCAGGGCTGACGGGCTGGGAGACGGCATGGGTACGTGATGGCTTTTTACTTGGAGAGCTGCCCGCTCCAAGCCCAAATGTGAGCGAGGCGTCCCTTGCAGGTGTGGGAGTATAGACCTTTGTCATTGCGTGTGCCATGTCATGACGTGATCCCCTCAAAGGTTCTGCTCTTCCGTTGTGCCAGTGTCTGTCACAGTGCATGTCACAAACTTCTCATGGGTGTTTGGTTGCAGCTGTGGCTCCAGCTCCTGGTCTGGATCCTGTGCTGGAGCTCACCTGGTATGCCAGGGGCGCATCGTCAGTCCTGGCTGAGTTCACAGACGAAGCGCTCCTGCTAAGTATCTTATTAGTGAGAGCTTTAACTTGATACTTTCTTTCACGTGCCTCAAGGAAGAAAACCTGTTGGCAATACAGAGAAGCCTCCCCACGTGTCATCGCCAGAACTAGAGGAAATCATGAAAGATCTGGATAAAGCAGCACCAGGTGGGTATACATCCCTCTGAACCAGAGAAGTTGGGAAGCTGAGGGCAGAGGCATGTGTGGAGAAGCCGTAGCCTCCACAAGCAGAAAGGGATCGATCAGAGCCTTGCTGCACTGATGCTGGATTTCATGCCTTGCAAGCACTGGTGAGCTGCAGAGATGGTCCGGAGTCTCTGCTGCGGGTTGTGGTTCAGGCTGAGTCCCAGGCACAGCTGCGGCCCTGGTGACACCGTTCCCGGCCAGAGCTGTTGTGGGCAGCTGTTGGTACCCAGCCGGCAGGAACTGGAGATGCTCGTGCCTTGCTGCCAGTTGCCGGAGGGGAGACTGCCCGTGGGTGGCAGAGAGGATGCACAGGCAGCTTGGGGTCACTGAGCCTGGCAGCCTTTGTTGCGTCTGTAGGCATGCCCTGGCCAGGATCGCAGCAGCCCCAGCTTCACAGCCTGGTTCATGCCCGTTGTTCTCCCTGATGGGTAGAAGACTCTCCGTGACACCTTGGGGGCAGGGAGAGGTGGGGGCTGGACACCCAGCTTCAGGCAGGACACCTGACTTGAAGGCAGCTAAACTGAAGGGCTGTGCATTGAGTCAGTGGTGCTTTACCTCTTTCTAGTTGTGGTTTTGGTACCTTGGTCATGCTTTTCCCTCTTGTTTTGGGAGACCGTGGGCTCTTCTATGCCTCAGCTAACACTGGTGAAGGACTTTACTAAATACGCATGCTTCCCAGGCAGGGTTTTGCCCTCTTCTGGAGGGACCTATTTGGGTTGGAGTTAACAATGTCCCACTGCCACATTTGTCTTTGTCCTATTTTCACCTAATTTGCTGTTGATGTCAGCAGATGGCAAGGTCTTGTCAGCTTGTATTCTCTCGCGACCAAAACTTTCCTCACTTGAAGGCTTCGTTCTGCACTGCTTAGATAATGGTGTTCTTACTGCTCTCTGGTCTTTGTTTCCCGGCTTTCCTAAGGCTGCCTCCCTTCATGAGAAGTCCCTTCATGCATAACTGCTTCAGAGAGTGGGTCAGCTTGACCTGAACTTTGTGCACAGATTTGTTTCACGTGTAGTTACACTCCAAACCAGAGTGTAGTAATTTGGGAGTTGAGACAACAACTTCCCCCTTTTGGGCTTATTTTGGTCCCAGAGCAGTCCGTTTTCTTGACACTCAGGTGGAGCCTGAGTGACTCCAGCCCTACACATTGTAGTTACTATTGGTATTGCGTGCCCTGTGAGGTGTGGTAGTACCTGGGAGGCGGGTGACTTTGGGGCGGAGGTGTGTGATTTCATGGGAGCTTCTCTGTTCTGTTTGTTTACAGGCCTGGCTGCAGGCGACGGATATGCAGCTTCCCAGCGGAGTGCCAGGGCTGACGGGCTGGGAGACGGCATGGGTACGTGATGGCTTTTTACTTGGAGAGCTGCCCGCTCCAAGCCCAAATGTGAGCGAGGCGTCCCTTGCAGGTGTGGGAGTATAGACCTTTGTCATTGCGTGTGCCATGTCATGACGTGATCCCCTCAAAGGTTCTGCTCTTCCGTTGTGCCAGTGTCTGTCACAGTGCATGTCACAAACTTCTCATGGGTGTTTGGTTGCAGCTGTGGCTCCAGCTCCTGGTCTGGATCCTGTGCTGGAGCTCACCTGGTATGCCAGGGGCGCATCGTCAGTCCTGGCTGAGTTCACAGACGAAGCGCTCCTGCTAAGTATCTTATTAGTGAGAGCTTTAACTTGATACTTTCTTTCACGTGCCTCAAGGAAGAAAACCTGTTGGCAATACAGAGAAGCCTCCCCACGTGTCATCGCCAGAACTAGAGGAAATCATGAAAGATCTGGATAAAGCAGCACCAGGTGGGTATACATCCCTCTGAACCAGAGAAGTTGGGAAGCTGAGGGCAGAGGCATGTGTGGAGAAGCCGTAGCCTCCACAAGCAGAAAGGGATCGATCAGAGCCTTGCTGCACTGATGCTGGATTTCATGCCTTGCAAGCACTGGTGAGCTGCAGAGATGGTCCGGAGTCTCTGCTGCGGGTTGTGGTTCAGGCTGAGTCCCAGGCACAGCTGCGGCCCTGGTGACACCGTTCCCGGCCAGAGCTGTTGTGGGCAGCTGTTGGTACCCAGCCGGCAGGAACTGGAGATGCTCGTGCCTTGCTGCCAGTTGCCGGAGGGGAGACTGCCCGTGGGTGGCAGAGAGGATGCACAGGCAGCTTGGGGTCACTGAGCCTGGCAGCCTTTGTTGCGTCTGTAGGCATGCCCTGGCCAGGATCGCAGCAGCCCCAGCTTCACAGCCTGGTTCATGCCCGTTGTTCTCCCTGATGGGTAGAAGACTCTCCGTGACACCTTGGGGGCAGGGAGAGGTGGGGGCTGGACACCCAGCTTCAGGCAGGACACCTGACTTGAAGGCAGCTAAACTGAAGGGCTGTGCATTGAGTCAGTGGTGCTTTACCTCTTTCTAGTTGTGGTTTTGGTACCTTGGTCATGCTTTTCCCTCTTGTTTTGGGAGACCGTGGGCTCTTCTATGCCTCAGCTAACACTGGTGAAGGACTTTACTAAATACGCATGCTTCCCAGGCAGGGTTTTGCCCTCTTCTGGAGGGACCTATTTGGGTTGGAGTTAACAATGTCCCACTGCCACATTTGTCTTTGTCCTATTTTCACCTAATTTGCTGTTGATGTCAGCAGATGGCAAGGTCTTGTCAGCTTGTATTCTCTCGCGACCAAAACTTTCCTCACTTGAAGGCTTCGTTCTGCACTGCTTAGATAATGGTGTTCTTACTGCTCTCTGGTCTTTGTTTCCCGGCTTTCCTAAGGCTGCCTCCCTTCATGAGAAGTCCCTTCATGCATAACTGCTTCAGAGAGTGGGTCAGCTTGACCTGAACTTTGTGCACAGATTTGTTTCACGTGTAGTTACACTCCAAACCAGAGTGTAGTAATTTGGGAGTTGAGACAACAACTTCCCCCTTTTGGGCTTATTTTGGTCCCAGAGCAGTCCGTTTTCTTGACACTCAGGTGGAGCCTGAGTGACTCCAGCCCTACACATTGTAGTTACTATTGGTATTGCGTGCCCTGTGAGGTGTGGTAGTACCTGGGAGGCGGGTGACTTTGGGGCGGAGGTGTGTGATTTCATGGGAGCTTCTCTGTTCTGTTTGTTTACAGGCCTGGCTGCAGGCGACGGATATGCAGCTTCCCAGCGGAGTGCCAGGGCTGACGGGCTGGGAGACGGCATGGGTACGTGATGGCTTTTTACTTGGAGAGCTGCCCGCTCCAAGCCCAAATGTGAGCGAGGCGTCCCTTGCAGGTGTGGGAGTATAGACCTTTGTCATTGCGTGTGCCATGTCATGACGTGATCCCCTCAAAGGTTCTGCTCTTCCGTTGTGCCAGTGTCTGTCACAGTGCATGTCACAAACTTCTCATGGGTGTTTGGTTGCAGCTGTGGCTCCAGCTCCTGGTCTGGATCCTGTGCTGGAGCTCACCTGGTATGCCAGGGGCGCATCGTCAGTCCTGGCTGAGTTCACAGACGAAGCGCTCCTGCTAAGTATCTTATTAGTGAGAGCTTTAACTTGATACTTTCTTTCACGTGCCTCAAGGAAGAAAACCTGTTGGCAATACAGAGAAGCCTCCCCACGTGTCATCGCCAGAACTAGAGGAAATCATGAAAGATCTGGATAAAGCAGCACCAGGTGGGTATACATCCCTCTGAACCAGAGAAGTTGGGAAGCTGAGGGCAGAGGCATGTGTGGAGAAGCCGTAGCCTCCACAAGCAGAAAGGGATCGATCAGAGCCTTGCTGCACTGATGCTGGATTTCATGCCTTGCAAGCACTGGTGAGCTGCAGAGATGGTCCGGAGTCTCTGCTGCGGGTTGTGGTTCAGGCTGAGTCCCAGGCACAGCTGCGGCCCTGGTGACACCGTTCCCGGCCAGAGCTGTTGTGGGCAGCTGTTGGTACCCAGCCGGCAGGAACTGGAGATGCTCGTGCCTTGCTGCCAGTTGCCGGAGGGGAGACTGCCCGTGGGTGGCAGAGAGGATGCACAGGCAGCTTGGGGTCACTGAGCCTGGCAGCCTTTGTTGCGTCTGTAGGCATGCCCTGGCCAGGATCGCAGCAGCCCCAGCTTCACAGCCTGGTTCATGCCCGTTGTTCTCCCTGATGGGTAGAAGACTCTCCGTGACACCTTGGGGGCAGGGAGAGGTGGGGGCTGGACACCCAGCTTCAGGCAGGACACCTGACTTGAAGGCAGCTAAACTGAAGGGCTGTGCATTGAGTCAGTGGTGCTTTACCTCTTTCTAGTTGTGGTTTTGGTACCTTGGTCATGCTTTTCCCTCTTGTTTTGGGAGACCGTGGGCTCTTCTATGCCTCAGCTAACACTGGTGAAGGACTTTACTAAATACGCATGCTTCCCAGGCAGGGTTTTGCCCTCTTCTGGAGGGACCTATTTGGGTTGGAGTTAACAATGTCCCACTGCCACATTTGTCTTTGTCCTATTTTCACCTAATTTGCTGTTGATGTCAGCAGATGGCAAGGTCTTGTCAGCTTGTATTCTCTCGCGACCAAAACTTTCCTCACTTGAAGGCTTCGTTCTGCACTGCTTAGATAATGGTGTTCTTACTGCTCTCTGGTCTTTGTTTCCCGGCTTTCCTAAGGCTGCCTCCCTTCATGAGAAGTCCCTTCATGCATAACTGCTTCAGAGAGTGGGTCAGCTTGACCTGAACTTTGTGCACAGATTTGTTTCACGTGTAGTTACACTCCAAACCAGAGTGTAGTAATTTGGGAGTTGAGACAACAACTTCCCCCTTTTGGGCTTATTTTGGTCCCAGAGCAGTCCGTTTTCTTGACACTCAGGTGGAGCCTGAGTGACTCCAGCCCTACACATTGTAGTTACTATTGGTATTGCGTGCCCTGTGAGGTGTGGTAGTACCTGGGAGGCGGGTGACTTTGGGGCGGAGGTGTGTGATTTCATGGGAGCTTCTCTGTTCTGTTTGTTTACAGGCCTGGCTGCAGGCGACGGATATGCAGCTTCCCAGCGGAGTGCCAGGGCTGACGGGCTGGGAGACGGCATGGGTACGTGATGGCTTTTTACTTGGAGAGCTGCCCGCTCCAAGCCCAAATGTGAGCGAGGCGTCCCTTGCAGGTGTGGGAGTATAGACCTTTGTCATTGCGTGTGCCATGTCATGACGTGATCCCCTCAAAGGTTCTGCTCTTCCGTTGTGCCAGTGTCTGTCACAGTGCATGTCACAAACTTCTCATGGGTGTTTGGTTGCAGCTGTGGCTCCAGCTCCTGGTCTGGATCCTGTGCTGGAGCTCACCTGGTATGCCAGGGGCGCATCGTCAGTCCTGGCTGAGTTCACAGACGAAGCGCTCCTGCTAAGTATCTTATTAGTGAGAGCTTTAACTTGATACTTTCTTTCACGTGCCTCAAGGAAGAAAACCTGTTGGCAATACAGAGAAGCCTCCCCACGTGTCATCGCCAGAACTAGAGGAAATCATGAAAGATCTGGATAAAGCAGCACCAGGTGGGTATACATCCCTCTGAACCAGAGAAGTTGGGAAGCTGAGGGCAGAGGCATGTGTGGAGAAGCCGTAGCCTCCACAAGCAGAAAGGGATCGATCAGAGCCTTGCTGCACTGATGCTGGATTTCATGCCTTGCAAGCACTGGTGAGCTGCAGAGATGGTCCGGAGTCTCTGCTGCGGGTTGTGGTTCAGGCTGAGTCCCAGGCACAGCTGCGGCCCTGGTGACACCGTTCCCGGCCAGAGCTGTTGTGGGCAGCTGTTGGTACCCAGCCGGCAGGAACTGGAGATGCTCGTGCCTTGCTGCCAGTTGCCGGAGGGGAGACTGCCCGTGGGTGGCAGAGAGGATGCACAGGCAGCTTGGGGTCACTGAGCCTGGCAGCCTTTGTTGCGTCTGTAGGCATGCCCTGGCCAGGATCGCAGCAGCCCCAGCTTCACAGCCTGGTTCATGCCCGTTGTTCTCCCTGATGGGTAGAAGACTCTCCGTGACACCTTGGGGGCAGGGAGAGGTGGGGGCTGGACACCCAGCTTCAGGCAGGACACCTGACTTGAAGGCAGCTAAACTGAAGGGCTGTGCATTGAGTCAGTGGTGCTTTACCTCTTTCTAGTTGTGGTTTTGGTACCTTGGTCATGCTTTTCCCTCTTGTTTTGGGAGACCGTGGGCTCTTCTATGCCTCAGCTAACACTGGTGAAGGACTTTACTAAATACGCATGCTTCCCAGGCAGGGTTTTGCCCTCTTCTGGAGGGACCTATTTGGGTTGGAGTTAACAATGTCCCACTGCCACATTTGTCTTTGTCCTATTTTCACCTAATTTGCTGTTGATGTCAGCAGATGGCAAGGTCTTGTCAGCTTGTATTCTCTCGCGACCAAAACTTTCCTCACTTGAAGGCTTCGTTCTGCACTGCTTAGATAATGGTGTTCTTACTGCTCTCTGGTCTTTGTTTCCCGGCTTTCCTAAGGCTGCCTCCCTTCATGAGAAGTCCCTTCATGCATAACTGCTTCAGAGAGTGGGTCAGCTTGACCTGAACTTTGTGCACAGATTTGTTTCACGTGTAGTTACACTCCAAACCAGAGTGTAGTAATTTGGGAGTTGAGACAACAACTTCCCCCTTTTGGGCTTATTTTGGTCCCAGAGCAGTCCGTTTTCTTGACACTCAGGTGGAGCCTGAGTGACTCCAGCCCTACACATTGTAGTTACTATTGGTATTGCGTGCCCTGTGAGGTGTGGTAGTACCTGGGAGGCGGGTGACTTTGGGGCGGAGGTGTGTGATTTCATGGGAGCTTCTCTGTTCTGTTTGTTTACAGGCCTGGCTGCAGGCGACGGATATGCAGCTTCCCAGCGGAGTGCCAGGGCTGACGGGCTGGGAGACGGCATGGGTACGTGATGGCTTTTTACTTGGAGAGCTGCCCGCTCCAAGCCCAAATGTGAGCGAGGCGTCCCTTGCAGGTGTGGGAGTATAGACCTTTGTCATTGCGTGTGCCATGTCATGACGTGATCCCCTCAAAGGTTCTGCTCTTCCGTTGTGCCAGTGTCTGTCACAGTGCATGTCACAAACTTCTCATGGGTGTTTGGTTGCAGCTGTGGCTCCAGCTCCTGGTCTGGATCCTGTGCTGGAGCTCACCTGGTATGCCAGGGGCGCATCGTCAGTCCTGGCTGAGTTCACAGACGAAGCGCTCCTGCTAAGTATCTTATTAGTGAGAGCTTTAACTTGATACTTTCTTTCACGTGCCTCAAGGAAGAAAACCTGTTGGCAATACAGAGAAGCCTCCCCACGTGTCATCGCCAGAACTAGAGGAAATCATGAAAGATCTGGATAAAGCAGCACCAGGTGGGTATACATCCCTCTGAACCAGAGAAGTTGGGAAGCTGAGGGCAGAGGCATGTGTGGAGAAGCCGTAGCCTCCACAAGCAGAAAGGGATCGATCAGAGCCTTGCTGCACTGATGCTGGATTTCATGCCTTGCAAGCACTGGTGAGCTGCAGAGATGGTCCGGAGTCTCTGCTGCGGGTTGTGGTTCAGGCTGAGTCCCAGGCACAGCTGCGGCCCTGGTGACACCGTTCCCGGCCAGAGCTGTTGTGGGCAGCTGTTGGTACCCAGCCGGCAGGAACTGGAGATGCTCGTGCCTTGCTGCCAGTTGCCGGAGGGGAGACTGCCCGTGGGTGGCAGAGAGGATGCACAGGCAGCTTGGGGTCACTGAGCCTGGCAGCCTTTGTTGCGTCTGTAGGCATGCCCTGGCCAGGATCGCAGCAGCCCCAGCTTCACAGCCTGGTTCATGCCCGTTGTTCTCCCTGATGGGTAGAAGACTCTCCGTGACACCTTGGGGGCAGGGAGAGGTGGGGGCTGGACACCCAGCTTCAGGCAGGACACCTGACTTGAAGGCAGCTAAACTGAAGGGCTGTGCATTGAGTCAGTGGTGCTTTACCTCTTTCTAGTTGTGGTTTTGGTACCTTGGTCATGCTTTTCCCTCTTGTTTTGGGAGACCGTGGGCTCTTCTATGCCTCAGCTAACACTGGTGAAGGACTTTACTAAATACGCATGCTTCCCAGGCAGGGTTTTGCCCTCTTCTGGAGGGACCTATTTGGGTTGGAGTTAACAATGTCCCACTGCCACATTTGTCTTTGTCCTATTTTCACCTAATTTGCTGTTGATGTCAGCAGATGGCAAGGTCTTGTCAGCTTGTATTCTCTCGCGACCAAAACTTTCCTCACTTGAAGGCTTCGTTCTGCACTGCTTAGATAATGGTGTTCTTACTGCTCTCTGGTCTTTGTTTCCCGGCTTTCCTAAGGCTGCCTCCCTTCATGAGAAGTCCCTTCATGCATAACTGCTTCAGAGAGTGGGTCAGCTTGACCTGAACTTTGTGCACAGATTTGTTTCACGTGTAGTTACACTCCAAACCAGAGTGTAGTAATTTGGGAGTTGAGACAACAACTTCCCCCTTTTGGGCTTATTTTGGTCCCAGAGCAGTCCGTTTTCTTGACACTCAGGTGGAGCCTGAGTGACTCCAGCCCTACACATTGTAGTTACTATTGGTATTGCGTGCCCTGTGAGGTGTGGTAGTACCTGGGAGGCGGGTGACTTTGGGGCGGAGGTGTGTGATTTCATGGGAGCTTCTCTGTTCTGTTTGTTTACAGGCCTGGCTGCAGGCGACGGATATGCAGCTTCCCAGCGGAGTGCCAGGGCTGACGGGCTGGGAGACGGCATGGGTACGTGATGGCTTTTTACTTGGAGAGCTGCCCGCTCCAAGCCCAAATGTGAGCGAGGCGTCCCTTGCAGGTGTGGGAGTATAGACCTTTGTCATTGCGTGTGCCATGTCATGACGTGATCCCCTCAAAGGTTCTGCTCTTCCGTTGTGCCAGTGTCTGTCACAGTGCATGTCACAAACTTCTCATGGGTGTTTGGTTGCAGCTGTGGCTCCAGCTCCTGGTCTGGATCCTGTGCTGGAGCTCACCTGGTATGCCAGGGGCGCATCGTCAGTCCTGGCTGAGTTCACAGACGAAGCGCTCCTGCTAAGTATCTTATTAGTGAGAGCTTTAACTTGATACTTTCTTTCACGTGCCTCAAGGAAGAAAACCTGTTGGCAATACAGAGAAGCCTCCCCACGTGTCATCGCCAGAACTAGAGGAAATCATGAAAGATCTGGATAAAGCAGCACCAGGTGGGTATACATCCCTCTGAACCAGAGAAGTTGGGAAGCTGAGGGCAGAGGCATGTGTGGAGAAGCCGTAGCCTCCACAAGCAGAAAGGGATCGATCAGAGCCTTGCTGCACTGATGCTGGATTTCATGCCTTGCAAGCACTGGTGAGCTGCAGAGATGGTCCGGAGTCTCTGCTGCGGGTTGTGGTTCAGGCTGAGTCCCAGGCACAGCTGCGGCCCTGGTGACACCGTTCCCGGCCAGAGCTGTTGTGGGCAGCTGTTGGTACCCAGCCGGCAGGAACTGGAGATGCTCGTGCCTTGCTGCCAGTTGCCGGAGGGGAGACTGCCCGTGGGTGGCAGAGAGGATGCACAGGCAGCTTGGGGTCACTGAGCCTGGCAGCCTTTGTTGCGTCTGTAGGCATGCCCTGGCCAGGATCGCAGCAGCCCCAGCTTCACAGCCTGGTTCATGCCCGTTGTTCTCCCTGATGGGTAGAAGACTCTCCGTGACACCTTGGGGGCAGGGAGAGGTGGGGGCTGGACACCCAGCTTCAGGCAGGACACCTGACTTGAAGGCAGCTAAACTGAAGGGCTGTGCATTGAGTCAGTGGTGCTTTACCTCTTTCTAGTTGTGGTTTTGGTACCTTGGTCATGCTTTTCCCTCTTGTTTTGGGAGACCGTGGGCTCTTCTATGCCTCAGCTAACACTGGTGAAGGACTTTACTAAATACGCATGCTTCCCAGGCAGGGTTTTGCCCTCTTCTGGAGGGACCTATTTGGGTTGGAGTTAACAATGTCCCACTGCCACATTTGTCTTTGTCCTATTTTCACCTAATTTGCTGTTGATGTCAGCAGATGGCAAGGTCTTGTCAGCTTGTATTCTCTCGCGACCAAAACTTTCCTCACTTGAAGGCTTCGTTCTGCACTGCTTAGATAATGGTGTTCTTACTGCTCTCTGGTCTTTGTTTCCCGGCTTTCCTAAGGCTGCCTCCCTTCATGAGAAGTCCCTTCATGCATAACTGCTTCAGAGAGTGGGTCAGCTTGACCTGAACTTTGTGCACAGATTTGTTTCACGTGTAGTTACACTCCAAACCAGAGTGTAGTAATTTGGGAGTTGAGACAACAACTTCCCCCTTTTGGGCTTATTTTGGTCCCAGAGCAGTCCGTTTTCTTGACACTCAGGTGGAGCCTGAGTGACTCCAGCCCTACACATTGTAGTTACTATTGGTATTGCGTGCCCTGTGAGGTGTGGTAGTACCTGGGAGGCGGGTGACTTTGGGGCGGAGGTGTGTGATTTCATGGGAGCTTCTCTGTTCTGTTTGTTTACAGGCCTGGCTGCAGGCGACGGATATGCAGCTTCCCAGCGGAGTGCCAGGGCTGACGGGCTGGGAGACGGCATGGGTACGTGATGGCTTTTTACTTGGAGAGCTGCCCGCTCCAAGCCCAAATGTGAGCGAGGCGTCCCTTGCAGGTGTGGGAGTATAGACCTTTGTCATTGCGTGTGCCATGTCATGACGTGATCCCCTCAAAGGTTCTGCTCTTCCGTTGTGCCAGTGTCTGTCACAGTGCATGTCACAAACTTCTCATGGGTGTTTGGTTGCAGCTGTGGCTCCAGCTCCTGGTCTGGATCCTGTGCTGGAGCTCACCTGGTATGCCAGGGGCGCATCGTCAGTCCTGGCTGAGTTCACAGACGAAGCGCTCCTGCTAAGTATCTTATTAGTGAGAGCTTTAACTTGATACTTTCTTTCACGTGCCTCAAGGAAGAAAACCTGTTGGCAATACAGAGAAGCCTCCCCACGTGTCATCGCCAGAACTAGAGGAAATCATGAAAGATCTGGATAAAGCAGCACCAGGTGGGTATACATCCCTCTGAACCAGAGAAGTTGGGAAGCTGAGGGCAGAGGCATGTGTGGAGAAGCCGTAGCCTCCACAAGCAGAAAGGGATCGATCAGAGCCTTGCTGCACTGATGCTGGATTTCATGCCTTGCAAGCACTGGTGAGCTGCAGAGATGGTCCGGAGTCTCTGCTGCGGGTTGTGGTTCAGGCTGAGTCCCAGGCACAGCTGCGGCCCTGGTGACACCGTTCCCGGCCAGAGCTGTTGTGGGCAGCTGTTGGTACCCAGCCGGCAGGAACTGGAGATGCTCGTGCCTTGCTGCCAGTTGCCGGAGGGGAGACTGCCCGTGGGTGGCAGAGAGGATGCACAGGCAGCTTGGGGTCACTGAGCCTGGCAGCCTTTGTTGCGTCTGTAGGCATGCCCTGGCCAGGATCGCAGCAGCCCCAGCTTCACAGCCTGGTTCATGCCCGTTGTTCTCCCTGATGGGTAGAAGACTCTCCGTGACACCTTGGGGGCAGGGAGAGGTGGGGGCTGGACACCCAGCTTCAGGCAGGACACCTGACTTGAAGGCAGCTAAACTGAAGGGCTGTGCATTGAGTCAGTGGTGCTTTACCTCTTTCTAGTTGTGGTTTTGGTACCTTGGTCATGCTTTTCCCTCTTGTTTTGGGAGACCGTGGGCTCTTCTATGCCTCAGCTAACACTGGTGAAGGACTTTACTAAATACGCATGCTTCCCAGGCAGGGTTTTGCCCTCTTCTGGAGGGACCTATTTGGGTTGGAGTTAACAATGTCCCACTGCCACATTTGTCTTTGTCCTATTTTCACCTAATTTGCTGTTGATGTCAGCAGATGGCAAGGTCTTGTCAGCTTGTATTCTCTCGCGACCAAAACTTTCCTCACTTGAAGGCTTCGTTCTGCACTGCTTAGATAATGGTGTTCTTACTGCTCTCTGGTCTTTGTTTCCCGGCTTTCCTAAGGCTGCCTCCCTTCATGAGAAGTCCCTTCATGCATAACTGCTTCAGAGAGTGGGTCAGCTTGACCTGAACTTTGTGCACAGATTTGTTTCACGTGTAGTTACACTCCAAACCAGAGTGTAGTAATTTGGGAGTTGAGACAACAACTTCCCCCTTTTGGGCTTATTTTGGTCCCAGAGCAGTCCGTTTTCTTGACACTCAGGTGGAGCCTGAGTGACTCCAGCCCTACACATTGTAGTTACTATTGGTATTGCGTGCCCTGTGAGGTGTGGTAGTACCTGGGAGGCGGGTGACTTTGGGGCGGAGGTGTGTGATTTCATGGGAGCTTCTCTGTTCTGTTTGTTTACAGGCCTGGCTGCAGGCGACGGATCTGCAGCTTCCCAGCGGAGTGCCAGGGCTGACGGGCTGGGAGACGGCATGGGTACGTGATGGCTTTTTACTTGGAGAGCTGCCCGCTCCAAGCCCAAATGTGAGCGAGGCGTCCCTTGCAGGTGTGGGAGTATAGACCTTTGTCATTGCGTGTGCCATGTCATGACGTGATCCCCTCAAAGGTTCTGCTCTTCCGTTGTGCCAGTGTCTGTCACAGTGCATGTCACAAACTTCTCATGGGTGTTTGGTTGCAGCTGTGGCTCCAGCTCCTGGTCTGGATCCTGTGCTGGAGCTCACCTGGTATGCCAGGGGCGCATCGTCAGTCCTGGCTGAGTTCACAGACGAAGCGCTCCTGCTAAGTATCTTATTAGTGAGAGCTTTAACTTGATACTTTCTTTCACGTGCCTCAAGGAAGAAAACCTGTTGGCAATACAGAGAAGCCTCCCCACGTGTCATCGCCAGAACTAGAGGAAATCATGAAAGATCTGGATAAAGCAGCACCAGGTGGGTATACATCCCTCTGAACCAGAGAAGTTGGGAAGCTGAGGGCAGAGGCATGTGTGGAGAAGCCGTAGCCTCCACAAGCAGAAAGGGATCGATCAGAGCCTTGCTGCACTGATGCTGGATTTCATGCCTTGCAAGCACTGGTGAGCTGCAGAGATGGTCCGGAGTCTCTGCTGCGGGTTGTGGTTCAGGCTGAGTCCCAGGCACAGCTGCGGCCCTGGTGACACCGTTCCCGGCCAGAGCTGTTGTGGGCAGCTGTTGGTACCCAGCCGGCAGGAACTGGAGATGCTCGTGCCTTGCTGCCAGTTGCCGGAGGGGAGACTGCCCGTGGGTGGCAGAGAGGATGCACAGGCAGCTTGGGGTCACTGAGCCTGGCAGCCTTTGTTGCGTCTGTAGGCATGCCCTGGCCAGGATCGCAGCAGCCCCAGCTTCACAGCCTGGTTCATGCCCGTTGTTCTCCCTGATGGGTAGAAGACTCTCCGTGACACCTTGGGGGCAGGGAGAGGTGGGGGCTGGACACCCAGCTTCAGGCAGGACACCTGACTTGAAGGCAGCTAAACTGAAGGGCTGTGCATTGAGTCAGTGGTGCTTTACCTCTTTCTAGTTGTGGTTTTGGTACCTTGGTCATGCTTTTCCCTCTTGTTTTGGGAGACCGTGGGCTCTTCTATGCCTCAGCTAACACTGGTGAAGGACTTTACTAAATACGCATGCTTCCCAGGCAGGGTTTTGCCCTCTTCTGGAGGGACCTATTTGGGTTGGAGTTAACAATGTCCCACTGCCACATTTGTCTTTGTCCTATTTTCACCTAATTTGCTGTTGATGTCAGCAGATGGCAAGGTCTTGTCAGCTTGTATTCTCTCGCGACCAAAACTTTCCTCACTTGAAGGCTTCGTTCTGCACTGCTTAGATAATGGTGTTCTTACTGCTCTCTGGTCTTTGTTTCCCGGCTTTCCTAAGGCTGCCTCCCTTCATGAGAAGTCCCTTCATGCATAACTGCTTCAGAGAGTGGGTCAGCTTGACCTGAACTTTGTGCACAGATTTGTTTCACGTGTAGTTACACTCCAAACCAGAGTGTAGTAATTTGGGAGTTGAGACAACAACTTCCCCCTTTTGGGCTTATTTTGGTCCCAGAGCAGTCCGTTTTCTTGACACTCAGGTGGAGCCTGAGTGACTCCAGCCCTACACATTGTAGTTACTATTGGTATTGCGTGCCCTGTGAGGTGTGGTAGTACCTGGGAGGCGGGTGACTTTGGGGCGGAGGTGTGTGATTTCATGGGAGCTTCTCTGTTCTGTTTGTTTACAGGCCTGGCTGCAGGCGACGGATATGCAGCTTCCCAGCGGAGTGCCAGGGCTGACGGGCTGGGAGACGGCATGGGTACGTGATGGCTTTTTACTTGGAGAGCTGCCCGCTCCAAGCCCAAATGTGAGCGAGGCGTCCCTTGCAGGTGTGGGAGTATAGACCTTTGTCATTGCGTGTGCCATGTCATGACGTGATCCCCTCAAAGGTTCTGCTCTTCCGTTGTGCCAGTGTCTGTCACAGTGCATGTCACAAACTTCTCATGGGTGTTTGGTTGCAGCTGTGGCTCCAGCTCCTGGTCTGGATCCTGTGCTGGAGCTCACCTGGTATGCCAGGGGCGCATCGTCAGTCCTGGCTGAGTTCACAGACGAAGCGCTCCTGCTAAGTATCTTATTAGTGAGAGCTTTAACTTGATACTTTCTTTCACGTGCCTCAAGGAAGAAAACCTGTTGGCAATACAGAGAAGCCTCCCCACGTGTCATCGCCAGAACTAGAGGAAATCATGAAAGATCTGGATAAAGCAGCACCAGGTGGGTATACATCCCTCTGAACCAGAGAAGTTGGGAAGCTGAGGGCAGAGGCATGTGTGGAGAAGCCGTAGCCTCCACAAGCAGAAAGGGATCGATCAGAGCCTTGCTGCACTGATGCTGGATTTCATGCCTTGCAAGCACTGGTGAGCTGCAGAGATGGTCCGGAGTCTCTGCTGCGGGTTGTGGTTCAGGCTGAGTCCCAGGCACAGCTGCGGCCCTGGTGACACCGTTCCCGGCCAGAGCTGTTGTGGGCAGCTGTTGGTACCCAGCCGGCAGGAACTGGAGATGCTCGTGCCTTGCTGCCAGTTGCCGGAGGGGAGACTGCCCGTGGGTGGCAGAGAGGATGCACAGGCAGCTTGGGGTCACTGAGCCTGGCAGCCTTTGTTGCGTCTGTAGGCATGCCCTGGCCAGGATCGCAGCAGCCCCAGCTTCACAGCCTGGTTCATGCCCGTTGTTCTCCCTGATGGGTAGAAGACTCTCCGTGACACCTTGGGGGCAGGGAGAGGTGGGGGCTGGACACCCAGCTTCAGGCAGGACACCTGACTTGAAGGCAGCTAAACTGAAGGGCTGTGCATTGAGTCAGTGGTGCTTTACCTCTTTCTAGTTGTGGTTTTGGTACCTTGGTCATGCTTTTCCCTCTTGTTTTGGGAGACCGTGGGCTCTTCTATGCCTCAGCTAACACTGGTGAAGGACTTTACTAAATACGCATGCTTCCCAGGCAGGGTTTTGCCCTCTTCTGGAGGGACCTATTTGGGTTGGAGTTAACAATGTCCCACTGCCACATTTGTCTTTGTCCTATTTTCACCTAATTTGCTGTTGATGTCAGCAGATGGCAAGGTCTTGTCAGCTTGTATTCTCTCGCGACCAAAACTTTCCTCACTTGAAGGCTTCGTTCTGCACTGCTTAGATAATGGTGTTCTTACTGCTCTCTGGTCTTTGTTTCCCGGCTTTCCTAAGGCTGCCTCCCTTCATGAGAAGTCCCTTCATGCATAACTGCTTCAGAGAGTGGGTCAGCTTGACCTGAACTTTGTGCACAGATTTGTTTCACGTGTAGTTACACTCCAAACCAGAGTGTAGTAATTTGGGAGTTGAGACAACAACTTCCCCCTTTTGGGCTTATTTTGGTCCCAGAGCAGTCCGTTTTCTTGACACTCAGGTGGAGCCTGAGTGACTCCAGCCCTACACATTGTAGTTACTATTGGTATTGCGTGCCCTGTGAGGTGTGGTAGTACCTGGGAGGCGGGTGACTTTGGGGCGGAGGTGTGTGATTTCATGGGAGCTTCTCTGTTCTGTTTGTTTACAGGCCTGGCTGCAGGCGACGGATATGCAGCTTCCCAGCGGAGTGCCAGGGCTGACGGGCTGGGAGACGGCATGGGTACGTGATGGCTTTTTACTTGGAGAGCTGCCCGCTCCAAGCCCAAATGTGAGCGAGGCGTCCCTTGCAGGTGTGGGAGTATAGACCTTTGTCATTGCGTGTGCCATGTCATGACGTGATCCCCTCAAAGGTTCTGCTCTTCCGTTGTGCCAGTGTCTGTCACAGTGCATGTCACAAACTTCTCATGGGTGTTTGGTTGCAGCTGTGGCTCCAGCTCCTGGTCTGGATCCTGTGCTGGAGCTCACCTGGTATGCCAGGGGCGCATCGTCAGTCCTGGCTGAGTTCACAGACGAAGCGCTCCTGCTAAGTATCTTATTAGTGAGAGCTTTAACTTGATACTTTCTTTCACGTGCCTCAAGGAAGAAAACCTGTTGGCAATACAGAGAAGCCTCCCCACGTGTCATCGCCAGAACTAGAGGAAATCATGAAAGATCTGGATAAAGCAGCACCAGGTGGGTATACATCCCTCTGAACCAGAGAAGTTGGGAAGCTGAGGGCAGAGGCATGTGTGGAGAAGCCGTAGCCTCCACAAGCAGAAAGGGATCGATCAGAGCCTTGCTGCACTGATGCTGGATTTCATGCCTTGCAAGCACTGGTGAGCTGCAGAGATGGTCCGGAGTCTCTGCTGCGGGTTGTGGTTCAGGCTGAGTCCCAGGCACAGCTGCGGCCCTGGTGACACCGTTCCCGGCCAGAGCTGTTGTGGGCAGCTGTTGGTACCCAGCCGGCAGGAACTGGAGATGCTCGTGCCTTGCTGCCAGTTGCCGGAGGGGAGACTGCCCGTGGGTGGCAGAGAGGATGCACAGGCAGCTTGGGGTCACTGAGCCTGGCAGCCTTTGTTGCGTCTGTAGGCATGCCCTGGCCAGGATCGCAGCAGCCCCAGCTTCACAGCCTGGTTCATGCCCGTTGTTCTCCCTGATGGGTAGAAGACTCTCCGTGACACCTTGGGGGCAGGGAGAGGTGGGGGCTGGACACCCAGCTTCAGGCAGGACACCTGACTTGAAGGCAGCTAAACTGAAGGGCTGTGCATTGAGTCAGTGGTGCTTTACCTCTTTCTAGTTGTGGTTTTGGTACCTTGGTCATGCTTTTCCCTCTTGTTTTGGGAGACCGTGGGCTCTTCTATGCCTCAGCTAACACTGGTGAAGGACTTTACTAAATACGCATGCTTCCCAGGCAGGGTTTTGCCCTCTTCTGGAGGGACCTATTTGGGTTGGAGTTAACAATGTCCCACTGCCACATTTGTCTTTGTCCTATTTTCACCTAATTTGCTGTTGATGTCAGCAGATGGCAAGGTCTTGTCAGCTTGTATTCTCTCGCGACCAAAACTTTCCTCACTTGAAGGCTTCGTTCTGCACTGCTTAGATAATGGTGTTCTTACTGCTCTCTGGTCTTTGTTTCCCGGCTTTCCTAAGGCTGCCTCCCTTCATGAGAAGTCCCTTCATGCATAACTGCTTCAGAGAGTGGGTCAGCTTGACCTGAACTTTGTGCACAGATTTGTTTCACGTGTAGTTACACTCCAAACCAGAGTGTAGTAATTTGGGAGTTGAGACAACAACTTCCCCCTTTTGGGCTTATTTTGGTCCCAGAGCAGTCCGTTTTCTTGACACTCAGGTGGAGCCTGAGTGACTCCAGCCCTACACATTGTAGTTACTATTGGTATTGCGTGCCCTGTGAGGTGTGGTAGTACCTGGGAGGCGGGTGACTTTGGGGCGGAGGTGTGTGATTTCATGGGAGCTTCTCTGTTCTGTTTGTTTACAGGCCTGGCTGCAGGCGACGGATATGCAGCTTCCCAGCGGAGTGCCAGGGCTGACGGGCTGGGAGACGGCATGGGTACGTGATGGCTTTTTACTTGGAGAGCTGCCCGCTCCAAGCCCAAATGTGAGCGAGGCGTCCCTTGCAGGTGTGGGAGTATAGACCTTTGTCATTGCGTGTGCCATGTCATGACGTGATCCCCTCAAAGGTTCTGCTCTTCCGTTGTGCCAGTGTCTGTCACAGTGCATGTCACAAACTTCTCATGGGTGTTTGGTTGCAGCTGTGGCTCCAGCTCCTGGTCTGGATCCTGTGCTGGAGCTCACCTGGTATGCCAGGGGCGCATCGTCAGTCCTGGCTGAGTTCACAGACGAAGCGCTCCTGCTAAGTATCTTATTAGTGAGAGCTTTAACTTGATACTTTCTTTCACGTGCCTCAAGGAAGAAAACCTGTTGGCAATACAGAGAAGCCTCCCCACGTGTCATCGCCAGAACTAGAGGAAATCATGAAAGATCTGGATAAAGCAGCACCAGGTGGGTATACATCCCTCTGAACCAGAGAAGTTGGGAAGCTGAGGGCAGAGGCATGTGTGGAGAAGCCGTAGCCTCCACAAGCAGAAAGGGATCGATCAGAGCCTTGCTGCACTGATGCTGGATTTCATGCCTTGCAAGCACTGGTGAGCTGCAGAGATGGTCCGGAGTCTCTGCTGCGGGTTGTGGTTCAGGCTGAGTCCCAGGCACAGCTGCGGCCCTGGTGACACCGTTCCCGGCCAGAGCTGTTGTGGGCAGCTGTTGGTACCCAGCCGGCAGGAACTGGAGATGCTCGTGCCTTGCTGCCAGTTGCCGGAGGGGAGACTGCCCGTGGGTGGCAGAGAGGATGCACAGGCAGCTTGGGGTCACTGAGCCTGGCAGCCTTTGTTGCGTCTGTAGGCATGCCCTGGCCAGGATCGCAGCAGCCCCAGCTTCACAGCCTGGTTCATGCCCGTTGTTCTCCCTGATGGGTAGAAGACTCTCCGTGACACCTTGGGGGCAGGGAGAGGTGGGGGCTGGACACCCAGCTTCAGGCAGGACACCTGACTTGAAGGCAGCTAAACTGAAGGGCTGTGCATTGAGTCAGTGGTGCTTTACCTCTTTCTAGTTGTGGTTTTGGTACCTTGGTCATGCTTTTCCCTCTTGTTTTGGGAGACCGTGGGCTCTTCTATGCCTCAGCTAACACTGGTGAAGGACTTTACTAAATACGCATGCTTCCCAGGCAGGGTTTTGCCCTCTTCTGGAGGGACCTATTTGGGTTGGAGTTAACAATGTCCCACTGCCACATTTGTCTTTGTCCTATTTTCACCTAATTTGCTGTTGATGTCAGCAGATGGCAAGGTCTTGTCAGCTTGTATTCTCTCGCGACCAAAACTTTCCTCACTTGAAGGCTTCGTTCTGCACTGCTTAGATAATGGTGTTCTTACTGCTCTCTGGTCTTTGTTTCCCGGCTTTCCTAAGGCTGCCTCCCTTCATGAGAAGTCCCTTCATGCATAACTGCTTCAGAGAGTGGGTCAGCTTGACCTGAACTTTGTGCACAGATTTGTTTCACGTGTAGTTACACTCCAAACCAGAGTGTAGTAATTTGGGAGTTGAGACAACAACTTCCCCCTTTTGGGCTTATTTTGGTCCCAGAGCAGTCCGTTTTCTTGACACTCAGGTGGAGCCTGAGTGACTCCAGCCCTACACATTGTAGTTACTATTGGTATTGCGTGCCCTGTGAGGTGTGGTAGTACCTGGGAGGCGGGTGACTTTGGGGCGGAGGTGTGTGATTTCATGGGAGCTTCTCTGTTCTGTTTGTTTACAGGCCTGGCTGCAGGCGACGGATATGCAGCTTCCCAGCGGAGTGCCAGGGCTGACGGGCTGGGAGACGGCATGGGTACGTGATGGCTTTTTACTTGGAGAGCTGCCCGCTCCAAGCCCAAATGTGAGCGAGGCGTCCCTTGCAGGTGTGGGAGTATAGACCTTTGTCATTGCGTGTGCCATGTCATGACGTGATCCCCTCAAAGGTTCTGCTCTTCCGTTGTGCCAGTGTCTGTCACAGTGCATGTCACAAACTTCTCATGGGTGTTTGGTTGCAGCTGTGGCTCCAGCTCCTGGTCTGGATCCTGTGCTGGAGCTCACCTGGTATGCCAGGGGCGCATCGTCAGTCCTGGCTGAGTTCACAGACGAAGCGCTCCTGCTAAGTATCTTATTAGTGAGAGCTTTAACTTGATACTTTCTTTCACGTGCCTCAAGGAAGAAAACCTGTTGGCAATACAGAGAAGCCTCCCCACGTGTCATCGCCAGAACTAGAGGAAATCATGAAAGATCTGGATAAAGCAGCACCAGGTGGGTATACATCCCTCTGAACCAGAGAAGTTGGGAAGCTGAGGGCAGAGGCATGTGTGGAGAAGCCGTAGCCTCCACAAGCAGAAAGGGATCGATCAGAGCCTTGCTGCACTGATGCTGGATTTCATGCCTTGCAAGCACTGGTGAGCTGCAGAGATGGTCCGGAGTCTCTGCTGCGGGTTGTGGTTCAGGCTGAGTCCCAGGCACAGCTGCGGCCCTGGTGACACCGTTCCCGGCCAGAGCTGTTGTGGGCAGCTGTTGGTACCCAGCCGGCAGGAACTGGAGATGCTCGTGCCTTGCTGCCAGTTGCCGGAGGGGAGACTGCCCGTGGGTGGCAGAGAGGATGCACAGGCAGCTTGGGGTCACTGAGCCTGGCAGCCTTTGTTGCGTCTGTAGGCATGCCCTGGCCAGGATCGCAGCAGCCCCAGCTTCACAGCCTGGTTCATGCCCGTTGTTCTCCCTGATGGGTAGAAGACTCTCCGTGACACCTTGGGGGCAGGGAGAGGTGGGGGCTGGACACCCAGCTTCAGGCAGGACACCTGACTTGAAGGCAGCTAAACTGAAGGGCTGTGCATTGAGTCAGTGGTGCTTTACCTCTTTCTAGTTGTGGTTTTGGTACCTTGGTCATGCTTTTCCCTCTTGTTTTGGGAGACCGTGGGCTCTTCTATGCCTCAGCTAACACTGGTGAAGGACTTTACTAAATACGCATGCTTCCCAGGCAGGGTTTTGCCCTCTTCTGGAGGGACCTATTTGGGTTGGAGTTAACAATGTCCCACTGCCACATTTGTCTTTGTCCTATTTTCACCTAATTTGCTGTTGATGTCAGCAGATGGCAAGGTCTTGTCAGCTTGTATTCTCTCGCGACCAAAACTTTCCTCACTTGAAGGCTTCGTTCTGCACTGCTTAGATAATGGTGTTCTTACTGCTCTCTGGTCTTTGTTTCCCGGCTTTCCTAAGGCTGCCTCCCTTCATGAGAAGTCCCTTCATGCATAACTGCTTCAGAGAGTGGGTCAGCTTGACCTGAACTTTGTGCACAGATTTGTTTCACGTGTAGTTACACTCCAAACCAGAGTGTAGTAATTTGGGAGTTGAGACAACAACTTCCCCCTTTTGGGCTTATTTTGGTCCCAGAGCAGTCCGTTTTCTTGACACTCAGGTGGAGCCTGAGTGACTCCAGCCCTACACATTGTAGTTACTATTGGTATTGCGTGCCCTGTGAGGTGTGGTAGTACCTGGGAGGCGGGTGACTTTGGGGCGGAGGTGTGTGATTTCATGGGAGCTTCTCTGTTCTGTTTGTTTACAGGCCTGGCTGCAGGCGACGGATATGCAGCTTCCCAGCGGAGTGCCAGGGCTGACGGGCTGGGAGACGGCATGGGTACGTGATGGCTTTTTACTTGGAGAGCTGCCCGCTCCAAGCCCAAATGTGAGCGAGGCGTCCCTTGCAGGTGTGGGAGTATAGACCTTTGTCATTGCGTGTGCCATGTCATGACGTGATCCCCTCAAAGGTTCTGCTCTTCCGTTGTGCCAGTGTCTGTCACAGTGCATGTCACAAACTTCTCATGGGTGTTTGGTTGCAGCTGTGGCTCCAGCTCCTGGTCTGGATCCTGTGCTGGAGCTCACCTGGTATGCCAGGGGCGCATCGTCAGTCCTGGCTGAGTTCACAGACGAAGCGCTCCTGCTAAGTATCTTATTAGTGAGAGCTTTAACTTGATACTTTCTTTCACGTGCCTCAAGGAAGAAAACCTGTTGGCAATACAGAGAAGCCTCCCCACGTGTCATCGCCAGAACTAGAGGAAATCATGAAAGATCTGGATAAAGCAGCACCAGGTGGGTATACATCCCTCTGAACCAGAGAAGTTGGGAAGCTGAGGGCAGAGGCATGTGTGGAGAAGCCGTAGCCTCCACAAGCAGAAAGGGATCGATCAGAGCCTTGCTGCACTGATGCTGGATTTCATGCCTTGCAAGCACTGGTGAGCTGCAGAGATGGTCCGGAGTCTCTGCTGCGGGTTGTGGTTCAGGCTGAGTCCCAGGCACAGCTGCGGCCCTGGTGACACCGTTCCCGGCCAGAGCTGTTGTGGGCAGCTGTTGGTACCCAGCCGGCAGGAACTGGAGATGCTCGTGCCTTGCTGCCAGTTGCCGGAGGGGAGACTGCCCGTGGGTGGCAGAGAGGATGCACAGGCAGCTTGGGGTCACTGAGCCTGGCAGCCTTTGTTGCGTCTGTAGGCATGCCCTGGCCAGGATCGCAGCAGCCCCAGCTTCACAGCCTGGTTCATGCCCGTTGTTCTCCCTGATGGGTAGAAGACTCTCCGTGACACCTTGGGGGCAGGGAGAGGTGGGGGCTGGACACCCAGCTTCAGGCAGGACACCTGACTTGAAGGCAGCTAAACTGAAGGGCTGTGCATTGAGTCAGTGGTGCTTTACCTCTTTCTAGTTGTGGTTTTGGTACCTTGGTCATGCTTTTCCCTCTTGTTTTGGGAGACCGTGGGCTCTTCTATGCCTCAGCTAACACTGGTGAAGGACTTTACTAAATACGCATGCTTCCCAGGCAGGGTTTTGCCCTCTTCTGGAGGGACCTATTTGGGTTGGAGTTAACAATGTCCCACTGCCACATTTGTCTTTGTCCTATTTTCACCTAATTTGCTGTTGATGTCAGCAGATGGCAAGGTCTTGTCAGCTTGTATTCTCTCGCGACCAAAACTTTCCTCACTTGAAGGCTTCGTTCTGCACTGCTTAGATAATGGTGTTCTTACTGCTCTCTGGTCTTTGTTTCCCGGCTTTCCTAAGGCTGCCTCCCTTCATGAGAAGTCCCTTCATGCATAACTGCTTCAGAGAGTGGGTCAGCTTGACCTGAACTTTGTGCACAGATTTGTTTCACGTGTAGTTACACTCCAAACCAGAGTGTAGTAATTTGGGAGTTGAGACAACAACTTCCCCCTTTTGGGCTTATTTTGGTCCCAGAGCAGTCCGTTTTCTTGACACTCAGGTGGAGCCTGAGTGACTCCAGCCCTACACATTGTAGTTACTATTGGTATTGCGTGCCCTGTGAGGTGTGGTAGTACCTGGGAGGCGGGTGACTTTGGGGCGGAGGTGTGTGATTTCATGGGAGCTTCTCTGTTCTGTTTGTTTACAGGCCTGGCTGCAGGCGACGGATCTGCAGCTTCCCAGCGGAGTGCCAGGGCTGACGGGCTGGGAGACGGCATGGGTACGTGATGGCTTTTTACTTGAAGAGCTGCCCGCTCCAAGCCCAGATGTGAGCGAGGCGTCCCCTTGCAGGTGTGGGAGTATAGACCTTTGTCATTGCGTGTGCCATGTCATGACGTGATCCCCTCAAAGGTTCTGCTCTTCCGTTGTGCCAGTGTCTGTCACAGTGCATGTCACAAACTTCTCATGGGTGTTTGGTTGCAGCTGTGGCCTCCAGCTCCTGGTCTGGATCCTGTGCTGGAGCTCACCTGGTATGCCAGGGGCGCATCGTCAGTCCTGGCTGAGTTCACAGACGAAGCGCTCCTGCTAAGTATCTTATTAGTGAGAGCTTTAACTTGATACTTTCTTTCACGTGCCTCAAGGAAGAAAACCTGTTGGAAATACAGAGAAGCCTCCCCACGTGTCATCGCCAGAACTAGAGGAAATCATGAAAGATCTGGATAAAGCAGCACCAGGTGGGTATAACTCCCTCCTGAACCAGAGAAGTTGGGAAGCTGAGGGCAGAGGCATGTGTGGAGAAGCCGTAGCCTCCACAAGCAGAAAGGGATCGATCAGAGCCTTGCTGCACTGATGCCTGGATTTCATGCCTTGCAAGCACTGGTGAGGCTGCAGAGATGGTCCGGAGTCTCTGCTGCGGGTTGTGGTTCAGGCTGAGTCCCAGGCACAGCTGCGGCCCTGGTGACACCGTTCCCGGCCAGAGCTGTTGTGGGCAGCTGTTGGTACCCAGCCGGCAGGAACTGGAGATGCTCGTGCCTTGCTGCCAGTTGCCGGAGGGGAGACTGCCCGTGGGTGGCAGAGAGGATGCACAGGCAGCTTTGGGGTCACTGAGCCTGGCAGCCTTTGTTGCGTCTGTAGGCATGCCCTGGCCAGGATCGCAGCAGCCCCAGCTTCACAGCCTGGTTCATGCCCGTTGTTCTCCCTGATGGGTAGAAGACTCTCCGTGACACCTTGGGGGCAGGGAGAGGTGGGGGCTGGACACCCAGCTTCAGGCAGGACACCTGACTTGAAGGCAGCTAAACTGAAGGGCTGTGCATTGAGTCAGTGGTGCTTTACCTCTTTCTAGTTGTGGTTTTGGTACCTGGTCATGCTTTTCCCTCTTGTTTTGGGAGACCGTGGGCTCTTCTATGCCTCAGCTAACACTGGTGAAGGACTTTACTAAATACGCATGCTTCCCAGGCAGGGTTTTGCCCTCTTCTGGAGGGACCTATTTGGGTTGGAGTTAACAATGTCCCACTGCCACATTTGTCTTTGTCCTATTTTCACCTAATTTGCTGTTGATGTCAGCAGATGGCAAGGTCTTGTCAGCTTGTATTCTCTCGCGACCAAAACTTTCCTCACTTGAAGGCTTCGTTCTGCACTGCTTAGATAATGGTGTTCTTACTGCTCTCTGGTCTTTGTTTCCCGGCTTTCCTAAGGCTGCCTCCCTTCATGAGAAGTCCCTTCATGCATAACTGCTTCAGAGAGTGGGTCAGCTTGACCTGAACTTTGTGCACAGATTTGTTTCACGTGTAGTTACACTCCAAACCAGAGTGTAGTAATTTGGGAGTTGAGACAACAACTTCCCCCTTTTGGGCTTATTTTGGTCCCAGAGCAGTCCGTTTTCTTGACACTCAGGTGGAGCCTGAGTGACTCCAGCCCTACACATTGTAGTTACTATTGGTATTGCGTGCCCTGTGAGGTGTGGTAGTACCTGGGAGGCGGGTGACTTTGGGGCAGAGGTGTGTGATTTCATGGGAGCTTCTCTGTTCTGTTTGTTTACAGGCCTGGCTGCAGGCGACGGATCTGCAGCTTCCCAGCGGAGTGCCAGGGCTGACGGGCTGGGAGACGGCATGGGTACGTGATGGCTTTTTACTTGGAGAGCTGCCCGCTCCAAGCCCAAATGTGAGCGAGGCGTCCCTTGCAGGTGTGGGAGTATAGACCTTTGTCATTGCGTGTGCCATGTCATGACGTGATCCCCTCAAAGGTTCTGCTCTTCCGTTGTGCCAGTGTCTGTCACAGTGCATGTCACAAACTTCTCATGGGTGTTTGGTTGCAGCTGTGGCTCCAGCTCCTGGTCTGGATCCTGTGCTGGAGCTCACCTGGTATGCCAGGGGCGCATCGTCAGTCCTGGCTGAGTTCACAGACGAAGCGCTCCTGCTAAGTATCTTATTAGTGAGAGCTTTAACTTGATACTTTCTTTCACGTGCCTCAAGGAAGAAAACCTGTTGGCAATACAGAGAAGCCTCCCCACGTGTCATCGCCAGAACTAGAGGAAATCATGAAAGATCTGGATAAAGCAGCACCAGGTGGGTATACATCCCTCTGAACCAGAGAAGTTGGGAAGCTGAGGGCAGAGGCATGTGTGGAGAAGCCGTAGCCTCCACAAGCAGAAAGGGATCGATCAGAGCCTTGCTGCACTGATGCCTGGATTTCATGCCTTGCAAGCACTGGTGAGCTGCAGAGATGGTCCGGAGTCTCTGCTGCGGGTTGTGGTTCAGGCTGAGTCCCAGGCACAGCTGCGGCCCTGGTGACACCGTTCCCGGCCAGAGCTGTTGTGGGCAGCTGTTGGTACCCAGCCGGCAGGAACTGGAGATGCTCGTGCCTTGCTGCCAGTTGCCGGAGGGGAGACTGCCCGTGGGTGGCAGAGAGGATGCACAGGCAGCTTGGGGTCACTGAGCCTGGCAGCCTTTGTTGCGTCTGTAGGCATGCCCTGGCCAGGATCGCAGCAGCCCCAGCTTCACAGCCTGGTTCATGCCCGTTGTTCTCCCTGATGGGTAGAAGACTCTCCGTGACACCTTGGGGGCAGGGAGAGGTGGGGGCTGGACACCCAGCTTCAGGCAGGACACCTGACTTGAAGGCAGCTAAACTGAAGGGCTGTGCATTGAGTCAGTGGTGCTTTACCTCTTTCTAGTTGTGGTTTTGGTACCTTGGTCATGCTTTTCCCTCTTGTTTTGGGAGACCGTGGGCTCTTCTATGCCTCAGCTAACACTGGTGAAGGACTTTACTAAATACGCATGCTTCCCAGGCAGGGTTTTGCCCTCTTCTGGAGGGACCTATTTGGGTTGGAGTTAACAATGTCCCACTGCCACATTTGTCTTTGTCCTATTTTCACCTAATTTTCTGTTGATGTCAGCGGATGGCAAGGTCTTGTCAGCTTGTATTCTCTCGCGACCAAAACTTTCCTCACTTGAAGGCTTCGTTCTGCACTGCTTAGATAATGGTGTTCTTACTGCTCTCTGGTCTTTGTTTCCCGGCTTTCCTAAGGCTGCCTCCCTTCATGAGAAGTCCCTTCATGCATAACTGCTTCAGAGAGTGGGTCAGCTTGACCTGAACTTTGTGCACAGATTTGTTTCACGTGTAGTTACACTCCAAACCAGAGTGTAGTAATTTGGGAGTTGAGACAACAACTTCCCCCTTTTGGGCTTATTTTGGTTCCAGAGCAGTCCGTTTTCTTGACACTCAGGTGGAGCCTGAGTGACTCCAGCCCTACACATTGTAGTTACTATTGGTATTGCGTGCCCTGTGAGGTGTGGTAGTACCTGGGAGGCGGGTGACTTTGGGGCGGAGGTGTGTGATTTCATGGGAGCTTCTCTGTTCTGTTTGTTTACAGGCCTGGCTGCAGGCGACGGATATGCAGCTTCCCAGCGGAGTGCCAGGGCTGACGGGCTGGGAGACGGCATGGGTACGTGATGGCTTTTTACTTGGAGAGCTGCCCGCTCCAAGCCCAAATGTGAGCGAGGCGTCCCTTGCAGGTGTGGGAGTATAGACCTTTGTCATTGCGTGTGCCATGTCATGACGTGATCCCCTCAAAGGTTCTGCTCTTCCGTTGTGCCAGTGTCTGTCACAGTGCATGTCACAAACTTCTCATGGGTGTTTGGTTGCAGCTGTGGCTCCAGCTCCTGGTCTGGATCCTGTGCTGGAGCTCACCTGGTATGCCAGGGGCGCATCGTCAGTCCTGGCTGAGTTCACAGACGAAGCGCTCCTGCTAAGTATCTTATTAGTGAGAGCTTTAACTTGATACTTTCTTTCACGTGCCTCAAGGAAGAAAACCTGTTGGCAATACAGAGAAGCCTCCCCACGTGTCATCGCCAGAACTAGAGGAAATCATGAAAGATCTGGATAAAGCAGCACCAGGTGGGTATACATCCCTCTGAACCAGAGAAGTTGGGAAGCTGAGGGCAGAGGCATGTGTGGAGAAGCCGTAGCCTCCACAAGCAGAAAGGGATCGATCAGAGCCTTGCTGCACTGATGCCTGGATTTCATGCCTTGCAAGCACTGGTGAGCTGCAGAGATGGTCCGGAGTCTCTGCTGCGGGTTGTGGTTCAGGCTGAGTCCCAGGCACAGCTGCGGCCCTGGTGACACCGTTCCCGGCCAGAGCTGTTGTGGGCAGCTGTTGGTACCCAGCCGGCAGGAACTGGAGATGCTCGTGCCTTGCTGCCAGTTGCCGGAGGGGAGACTGCCCGTGGGTGGCAGAGAGGATGCACAGGCAGCTTGGGGTCACTGAGCCTGGCAGCCTTTGTTGCGTCTGTAGGCATGCCCTGGCCAGGATCGCAGCAGCCCCAGCTTCACAGCCTGGTTCATGCCCGTTGTTCTCCCTGATGGGTAGAAGACTCTCCGTGACACCTTGGGGGCAGGGAGAGGTGGGGGCTGGACACCCAGCTTCAGGCAGGACACCTGACTTGAAGGCAGCTAAACTGAAGGGCTGTGCATTGAGTCAGTGGTGCTTTACCTCTTTCTAGTTGTGGTTTTGGTACCTTGGTCATGCTTTTCCCTCTTGTTTTGGGAGACCGTGGGCTCTTCTATGCCTCAGCTAACACTGGTGAAGGACTTTACTAAATACGCATGCTTCCCAGGCAGGGTTTTGCCCTCTTCTGGAGGGACCTATTTGGGTTGGAGTTAACAATGTCCCACTGCCACATTTGTCTTTGTCCTATTTTCACCTAATTTGCTGTTGATGTCAGCAGATGGCAAGGTCTTGTCAGCTTGTATTCTCTCGCGACCAAAACTTTCCTCACTTGAAGGCTTCGTTCTGCACTGCTTAGATAATGGTGTTCTTACTGCTCTCTGGTCTTTGTTTCCCGGCTTTCCTAAGGCTGCCTCCCTTCATGAGAAGTCCCTTCATGCATAACTGCTTCAGAGAGTGGGTCAGCTTGACCTGAACTTTGTGCACAGATTTGTTTCACGTGTAGTTACACTCCAAACCAGAGTGTAGTAATTTGGGAGTTGAGACAACAACTTCCCCCTTTTGGGCTTATTTTGGTCCCAGAGCAGTCCGTTTTCTTGACACTCAGGTGGAGCCTGAGTGACTCCAGCCCTACACATTGTAGTTACTATTGGTATTGCGTGCCCTGTGAGGTGTGGTAGTACCTGGGAGGCGGGTGACTTTGGGGCAGAGGTGTGTGATTTCATGGGAGCTTCTCTGTTCTGTTTGTTTACAGGCCTGGCTGCAGGCGACGGATCTGCAGCTTCCCAGCGGAGTGCCAGGGCTGACGGGCTGGGAGACGGCATGGGTACGTGATGGCTTTTTACTTGAAGAGCTGCCCGCTCCAAGCCCAAATGTGAGCGAGGCGTCCCTTGCAGGTGTGGGAGTATAGACCTTTGTCATTGCGTGTGCCATGTCATGACGTGATCCCCTCAAAGGTTCTGCTCTTCCGTTGTGCCAGTGTCTGTCACAGTGCATGTCACAAACTTCTCATGGGTGTTTGGTTGCAGCTGTGGCTCCAGCTCCTGGTCTGGATCCTGTGCTGGAGCTCACCTGGTATGCCAGGGGCGCATCGTCAGTCCTGGCTGAGTTCACAGACGAAGCGCTCCTGCTAAGTATCTTATTAGTGAGAGCTTTAACTTGATACTTTCTTTCACGTGCCTCAAGGAAGAAAACCTGTTGGCAATACAGAGAAGCCTCCCCACGTGTCATCGCCAGAACTAGAGGAAATCATGAAAGATCTGGATAAAGCAGCACCAGGTGGGTATACATCCCTCTGAACCAGAGAAGTTGGGAAGCTGAGGGCAGAGGCATGTGTGGAGAAGCCGTAGCCTCCACAAGCAGAAAGGGATCGATCAGAGCCTTGCTGCACTGATGCCTGGATTTCATGCCTTGCAAGCACTGGTGAGCTGCAGAGATGGTCCGGAGTCTCTGCTGCGGGTTGTGGTTCAGGCTGAGTCCCAGGCACAGCTGCGGCCCTGGTGACACCGTTCCCGGCCAGAGCTGTTGTGGGCAGCTGTTGGTACCCAGCCGGCAGGAACTGGAGATGCTCGTGCCTTGCTGCCAGTTGCCGGAGGGGAGACTGCCCGTGGGTGGCAGAGAGGATGCACAGGCAGCTTGGGGTCACTGAGCCTGGCAGCCTTTGTTGCGTCTGTAGGCATGCCCTGGCCAGGATCGCAGCAGCCCCAGCTTCACAGCCTGGTTCATGCCCGTTGTTCTCCCTGATGGGTAGAAGACTCTCCGTGACACCTTGGGGGCAGGGAGAGGTGGGGGCTGGACACCCAGCTTCAGGCAGGACACCTGACTTGAAGGCAGCTAAACTGAAGGGCTGTGCATTGAGTCAGTGGTGCTTTACCTCTTTCTAGTTGTGGTTTTGGTACCTTGGTCATGCTTTTCCCTCTTGTTTTGGGAGACCGTGGGCTCTTCTATGCCTCAGCTAACACTGGTGAAGGACTTTACTAAATACGCATGCTTCCCAGGCAGGGTTTTGCCCTCTTCTGGAGGGACCTATTTGGGTTGGAGTTAACAATGTCCCACTGCCACATTTGTCTTTGTCCTATTTTCACCTAATTTGCTGTTGATGTCAGCAGATGGCAAGGTCTTGTCAGCTTGTATTCTCTCGCGACCAAAACTTTCCTCACTTGAAGGCTTCGTTCTGCACTGCTTAGATAATGGTGTTCTTACTGCTCTCTGGTCTTTGTTTCCCGGCTTTCCTAAGGCTGCCTCCCTTCATGAGAAGTCCCTTCATGCATAACTGCTTCAGAGAGTGGGTCAGCTTGACCTGAACTTTGTGCACAGATTTGTTTCACGTGTAGTTACACTCCAAACCAGAGTGTAGTAATTTGGGAGTTGAGACAACAACTTCCCCCTTTTGGGCTTATTTTGGTCCCAGAGCAGTCCGTTTTCTTGACACTCAGGTGGAGCCTGAGTGACTCCAGCCCTACACATTGTAGTTACTATTGGTATTGCGTGCCCTGTGAGGTGTGGTAGTACCTGGGAGGCGGGTGACTTTGGGGCAGAGGTGTGTGATTTCATGGGAGCTTCTCTGTTCTGTTTGTTTACAGGCCTGGCTGCAGGCGACGGATCTGCAGCTTCCCAGCGGAGTGCCAGGGCTGACGGGCTGGGAGACGGCATGGGTACGTGATGGCTTTTTACTTGGAGAGCTGCCCGCTCCAAGCCCAAATGTGAGCGAGGCGTCCCTTGCAGGTGTGGGAGTATAGACCTTTGTCATTGCGTGTGCCATGTCATGACGTGATCCCCTCAAAGGTTCTGCTCTTCCGTTGTGCCAGTGTCTGTCACAGTGCATGTCACAAACTTCTCATGGGTGTTTGGTTGCAGCTGTGGCTCCAGCTCCTGGTCTGGATCCTGTGCTGGAGCTCACCTGGTATGCCAGGGGCGCATCGTCAGTCCTGGCTGAGTTCACAGACGAAGCGCTCCTGCTAAGTATCTTATTAGTGAGAGCTTTAACTTGATACTTTCTTTCACGTGCCTCAAGGAAGAAAACCTGTTGGCGATACAGAGAAGCCTCCCCACGTGTCATCGCCAGAACTAGAGGAAATCATGAAAGATCTGGATAAAGCAGCACCAGGTGGGTATACATCCCTCTGAACCAGAGAAGTTGGGAAGCTGAGGGCAGAGGCATGTGTGGAGAAGCCGTAGCCTCCACAAGCAGAAAGGGATCGATCAGAGCCTTGCTGCACTGATGCCTGGATTTCATGCCTTGCAAGCACTGGTGAGCTGCAGAGATGGTCCGGAGTCTCTGCTGCGGGTTGTGGTTCAGGCTGAGTCCCAGGCACAGCTGCGGCCCTGGTGACACCGTTCCCGGCCAGAGCTGTTGTGGGCAGCTGTTGGTACCCAGCCGGCAGGAACTGGAGATGCTCGTGCCTTGCTGCCAGTTGCCGGAGGGGAGACTGCCCGTGGGTGGCAGAGAGGATGCACAGGCAGCTTGGGGTCACTGAGCCTGGCAGCCTTTGTTGCGTCTGTAGGCATGCCCTGGCCAGGATCGCAGCAGCCCCAGCTTCACAGCCTGGTTCATGCCCGTTGTTCTCCCTGATGGGTAGAAGACTCTCCGTGACACCTTGGGGGCAGGGAGAGGTGGGGGCTGGACACCCAGCTTCAGGCAGGACACCTGACTTGAAGGCAGCTAAACTGAAGGGCTGTGCATTGAGTCAGTGGTGCTTTACCTCTTTCTAGTTGTGGTTTTGGTACCTTGGTCATGCTTTTCCCTCTTGTTTTGGGAGACCGTGGGCTCTTCTATGCCTCAGCTAACACTGGTGAAGGACTTTACTAAATACGCATGCTTCCCAGGCAGGGTTTTGCCCTCTTCTGGAGGGACCTATTTGGGTTGGAGTTAACAATGTCCCACTGCCACATTTGTCTTTGTCCTATTTTCACCTAATTTGCTGTTGATGTCAGCAGATGGCAAGGTCTTGTCAGCTTGTATTCTCTCGCGACCAAAACTTTCCTCACTTGAAGGCTTCGTTCTGCACTGCTTAGATAATGGTGTTCTTACTGCTCTCTGGTCTTTGTTTCCCGGCTTTCCTAAGGCTGCCTCCCTTCGTGAGAAGTCCCTTCATGCATAACTGCTTCAGAGAGTGGGTCAGCTTGACCTGAACTTTGTGCACAGATTTGTTTCACGTGTAGTTACACTCCAAACCAGAGTGTAGTAATTTGGGAGTTGAGACAACAACTTCCCCCTTTTGGGCTTATTTTGGTCCCAGAGCAGTCCGTTTTCTTGACACTCAGGTGGAGCCTGAGTGACTCCAGCCCTACACATTGTAGTTACTATTGGTATTGCGTGCCCTGTGAGGTGTGGTAGTACCTGGGAGGCGGGTGACTTTGGGGCGGAGGTGTGTGATTTCATGGGAGCTTCTCTGTTCTGTTTGTTTACAGGCCTGGCTGCAGGCGACGGATCTGCAGCTTCCCAGCGGAGTGCCAGGGCTGACGGGCTGGGAGACGGCATGGGTACGTGATGGCTTTTTACTTGGAGAGCTGCCCGCTCCAAGCCCAAATGTGAGCGAGGCGTCCCTTGCAGGTGTGGGAGTATAGACCTTTGTCATTGCGTGTGCCATGTCATGACGTGATCCCCTCAAAGGTTCTGCTCTTCCGTTGTGCCAGTGTCTGTCACAGTGCATGTCACAAACTTCTCATGGGTGTTTGGTTGCAGCTGTGGCTCCAGCTCCTGGTCGGGATCCTGTGCTGGAGCTCACCTGGTATGCCAGGGGCGCATCGTCAGTCCTGGCTGAGTTCACAGACGAAGCGCTCCTGCTAAGTATCTTATTAGTGAGAGCTTTAACTTGATACTTTCTTTCACGTGCCTCAAGGAAGAAAACCTGCGGGCAATGCAGAGAAGCCTCCCCACGTGTCATCGCCAGACCTAGATGAATTCGTAAAAGAGCTGTATAAAGCAGCACCAGGTGGGTATACGTCCCTCTGAACCAGAGAAGGTGGGAAGCTGAGGGCAGAGGCATGTGTGAAGAAGCCGTAGCCTCCACAAGCAGAAGGGATTGATCATTTTTTGGACATTTCTAACCTCCTGTGAGATTGCCGTGAGTGTGCAGGACTCACTAACGTGCATTTTTTTTCCGACAGAAGTAGAAGGCCAGAGCAGCTCAGATGCTGAGGATCATAATAGTTTCCGGAAGTACTGCATTGAAGGTGTTGTGGCAGTTTTGGGCTCTGTCCTATACGGGATGGTGTTGTGTTGTGTCATCGTTGTGTGGAGGAAGAGGAGACGGTGAGTTGTTGGGAGGTTTTTTCCCCAAACTTCCATATTAGCTGGCTGCTTTAAGCCATGTAGCATTTCGTGGTAGGGTCTTCTGGAATGCCGAGTTAGTTACTGGCCAAAGTCCGCTGAGATTTCTGCGGTGAGGTGTTTGACCTGGCCTCTCAATTCTTGGGTTAGCTACGTGTTACCTTGCTAACTTGCTAAGCAAATGTTTGCTCGAAGCAACCCTGCCTCGACAAGAGCAGACCAGGTGACAGATATGGGCAGAGCAAGGTCAGAAAGTCAAAACAAGGAGGGATGAGGCTGCCACAGAAAGGGAGAAATGCAAGAGCGGCATCTCTCTCCCTACCAGTGAGCCCAGGAGAAGAAATCACCCTGCTAGGTGATGCCTTAAATCCCAGGTGTTCACCTCAGCCAAGATGTCCAAGCAACTGGGATTGGTGAGGAAGCTGTCAAGTTTTCTTTGGAGAAAGAGAGTCAATCTGTCCCATGTGCTTTCCAGCACTGCCAGTGTGCGTGTTGTCCGCACGGGCAGGGGTTTTGCCTGCGCAGGGCTCTGGATACGTATTCTGCAGAGAGCATCCTCTCTTCAGAGCACCCCACCGAATAGAGAGCCGAGGCTGTCCCCTTGTCTGGTCAGGGATGGACAGGGGAGCTGAGTGCTGGACTCCACAAGCATGAGAGAGAGAACAGGAGGCTCTCCTAGCCCTGCAGTGCCGTGCCCAGCTTTGCTCCCCTCAGTCTGCTGGAGTCAGGTCTCCTTTCCAGCATGGGCAGAGCAGGCAGGTCAGGATGGTCAGGGCCGAGAGGAGACAAGCCATGGGCAGGCGAGCAGAGCCCCAGCCGACGGGTGCAGGGAGCCCACTTTTTGAAGAGAGCTCTCTGTGCCCACAGCTCCCATGTGCATCCCACAGTGCACTGGGTACTGCCCCCACCCTAACCCCCATACAGCACCACAGCTGTAGGTCTCAGCAGCCTCCTCTCTCCACAGGCGCCTCGCTGCGAGAAAACAGGCCAACCGCAGCAGCTGACCCTTGCGCTCAGACAGCCGTCCTGCACATCCCAGCATGTACTGAGAGCCAGACCCGACACCAGCGCCCATCATCCATGCCTGGAAAACTGGACCATCTGCCACAGAGTACCAGGGAACTGGCCCCCTACCAGTTCAGGACGGCCACCAGGCTTCAGTGGTCAACCATGTATTGCTGAAGAACAGCACAAAAATAAACACAGAGCAGTAGCACAATTGCCTTGGTCTTAACAACAACAAAAGCAGGAATTTGCAAGTTGTGGGCTGTAGTCTGGGCTGAGGCATGGGGTTTCTGACAGGCCAGTCAGACATGCTCCCCACACCCATTGTATCGAAATTATGGGTGAGAACATGTGAGGAAGTTGTGAAGAGGGTCTATGCTCCCCCATCTGCAAGAGAGCCCTCGCTCACATTTGGGCTTTGAGCGGGCAGCTCTCAAAGTATAAAGCCATCACCTACCCATGCCGTCTCCCAGCCCATCAGCCCTGGCAACCAGCTGGGAGGCTGCGTATCCATCGCCTACAGCCAGGCCTGTAAACAACTTGAAGTGAGAACCACAAACAGAAGTCCTTCCTGGCACCTTCTCTGGTGGAGCTGTGTATGGGTGGTGCCATGGAGCATTTTGGCTCTGCCTGAGTGCAAATGTCAGCGTCCCCATCTCACAGTTTGCTCTCTTGCCTGTGATAACAATCGTCTCCGAGTTGCTGTTCTTTGCTGGGAGATCAAATTTGGCGTTGGCTTTCTTCACAAATCCGCCACAAAGGAAAAAAAAAATCATCTCAGAAAAGCCCTTGCAGGCTATATTTGACATCACCAATGAGCAGGAGAGAGCATCCAGTGGGATTTTGCTGCAGGCAGTGATCATCACGAGCAATTGAGTTAGGAAAGATATCTCACCTTCTGGATGTTGGCACCTCCTTTCCTATGATGTTCTTGTGGAATTGTTTGAAGATGGGGACAGAAACAGAAGAGCTGTTTTCAACCTAAGGCAGAAAGGAAGGGAGAACTGAAGATTACACTGTCCTGGCAAGTGAGGCCCAACCTCAGGAACTCTGATAATCAAACAAGCTTCAACAACCTGGTGAACTTCAGCTGAACTTTCCTGGGGCACCTGTACTCTACTTGTTGTTATAGACCTTCATTTATTCTCTGTGCTGTATGGTCTTGAAGGCAACACACCGTTACCCTACTAACCTCATCAATTGGTATAGCCCAGGTGCCTCAGAAAGCTTGCCACCCCTTACTGAGCTTATTCAATAGGTCAGGTTAATCACTGCTTTAGCTGCAGCCTCTCCGAGCGATTCTTTATAACTTAATCCTGTCAGCGAGGAGAAACGTCCAGCTCTGCCACTGAAGGCAGCAGCCTCCAGTCACCAGCGTGCTCCCGACAGGAAGCAATCCCGACTGCCTGGATCTCGCCGCTGAGAGGCCGTATTTAAAAATGAAGTGTTTTCCAGCAAGGGAAACAAGGCTGGAGCACTCATACTCTGGCTGGTGACTCTCCCAGGCAGCTGCATGTTCCCAGTCCCTCAGCAGGACAGGTGTAGCCAGAGCCCTGTCGGAGTCAGCAGAAAAACACGCTAGCCCTATTCCTGCAGGACCTACAGATGCCGGGGCGGCTCCAGGGGGCTCTGCGAGTCGGGGTGCCCGGTGCCTGTGCCCGGGGCACCTGCCGGCGCCTCTTTCCCTCCTTAGCTCTCAGCTCACCCCCAGGGCTGCCCCGGCCAGGCCTGACTCCAGCTGCCCCGGGGCCTGGCACAGCAGGGGGCTGGAACCTCCCCACAGAACCCCCGGGCAGCCAGCAGGCAGCAGACAGCCCTGTGCCAGCCCAAGGGGCATCCCTCGCCCCACGGCCGGCCACAGGTCCCCTCAGCCGGGCCACAGCCCCAGCACAGGCTGTGCCTGCCCAGCCCAACACGGCTGCCAGGAGGCTGAGGGTGGGCAGTGGCAGCTCCCAGCATGCCCCGGGAACAACCTGGCCATGGGGTAGCCCCGGGCCTACAGCTCCCAGCATGCCCCGGGAACAACCTGGCCATGGGGTAGCCCCGGGCCTACAGCTCCCAGCATGCCCTGGGAACAATCTGGCCATGGGGCGGCCCTGGGCCTACAGCTCCCAGCATGCCCTGGGAACAATCTGGCCATGGGGCGACCCCGGGCCTACAGCTCCCAGCATGCTGCAGGAACAACCTGGCCATGGGGCGGCCCCGGGCCTACAGCTCCCAGCATGCCCCGGGAACAACCTGGCCATGGGGCAGTCCTGGGCCTACAGCTCCCAGCATGCCCTGGGAACAATCTGGCCATGGGGCAGTCCTGGGCCTACAGCTCCCAGCATGCTGCAGGAACAACCTGGCCATGGGGCAGCCCCGGGCCTACAGCTCCCAGCATGCCCCGGGGCACGCCTTCTCCCAGCAGGCCATGGGACATCCCTGCCCAGCAGTCAGGCCCTGGGGGGACACCAGCCCCCAGCCCGGGCCCTGTAGGCCCCGTGGCCCCTTCCCGGGACTGCCCGAGCACAGGCCCCAGCCCCGGAGCCCCCGTGGGCAGAGACGAGGGGAAGGGAGGCACTGAGCAGCAGGGAGAGGTGGGTCAAGGCGGAGGGGTGGCTGGAGAGGGGCAGGGAGAGCAGGAGGGGCTGGACAGGGATGGAGAAGGGACAGGGACTGACGAGGAGCGGGCAGAGGGATGGAGCGGGACAGAGACAGAGGGGCAGGGGGGTGCCGCAAGGAATGCAGGATCAGCAGCAGGAGAGAGGGCTAGGGAGAGGAGCGGAGGGGCGGTAAGAGACGGAGGCAAAGACCAGCACAGGCAGGGCGAGGGGACGGGATCCGTGAGCGACTTGTGACTTTGGCAGTGGGCGGCAAAGCTGCTTCTGTGGGTCTTTCCTTTCCCGCTCTGCCCTTATCCCCTCCCCACCTTTCCCCTCGGTGAGGCTGTGTCTGTGGTGTGCCTGCTCTGGTGAAAGGAGCTCCTGCACCAGCCTGAGGGCAAAAGAAGAGGGGCAAGGAGCGAGCTGTCGCAGTCCTTAGTTTGCAGGTTTAATGTATCGTCCCTCTTCAGAAAACACAGCGTGTCTGTGTGTCAGTGGTGCCGGCAGATTTTTATTCTTTATAGCAATTTCTTTAAATACCGGGCTTCATGCAGAAGGTTCACACGGTGCTGTGCTTGTAGTAAACGGAATTGCTTTTATGCATGCTGCATTCTGGAGGTGGCAAGTGCCAGGTTAGAGATGAAGATGGAAACGAAAGCAAGTGACGCACACGCAGTGGTGATCCTGCCACAAGCATGCTGTGTACTGACCTGGGAGAACGCTGCAGGGACTCTCAGAAGTCAAGGTTTTCAGTGCTGTTTCTGTGTTTGATACCCAAGGGATGGTTTCCCTCTGCATGCGTTTCTGGGCAGGCATGTGCATGGAACATAGGTGTGTCTCTGTGCCATAAGAGGGACTGCTGGCAGCTTTTCATTTCATTCCAACTCAAAAGTGAAGAAAGATTGTACCTGCAAAAGAATTCAAACAGCCGCCTTTGTTTCCCAGAGCGAGCATACAAGCATGGGGGAGCGGTTTACAGGTTCAGAACTTCAGCCAGCTCTGGATGGTAAACCCTCAGGAGAGGAAAGAGAAGCCCCACTTTTTTAACTACAGCTCTGCTTCCCTTAATGTGTCTTCTTGTTAGATTGTGTCGGTAGTCAGATTAAAAGCACATGATTAAACGGTGCTTGTTCATGAAGATATTTGAGGGTTATTTACTGCCTTAAATCCTCTTACGAATGGGGCACTCTGTTGCCCTGTGAGCAGTACAATGTTGTGGCTGGTAATTTTCCTTTTCTTGCCTAGTGTACGGATGCATTTATGAAGGCGAGTGTTGGGTCTTATTGGCGCCGCACAAGAAACCAATATGTGAAACCCAGACATTCACTGTTAGAAACAGGAAGAAGGTGTGGGCCCTTGCTTCAGATTCTGCAAAAGATGTACCAAGGCTGAGGAAGGTGGCAAAAAGGGAAGAAATGCCGTAGCATAACTTTGGGATGGCAGGTGAGGTTTCCATCAGTGTTCCTCAAATGTAGCAGCCTCATTTGGTTTGCGGATGTGGTGTTGAACTCAAACTGCGAGACTAGTTTCCTTTATTGCGGGTGGTACTGTAGCGCACGTACCTTTCATGTCCCAAGTGAGGTTGCCAAGGCTCTAGTTAAACTTCCTCAGAACCACCACAAATTTTCCGTAGTGCGTGATTTCCTTCAACAGTCAAGTCCAGGTCTGTGGCATACAATAACCCCTACCCCATTTGGGATCTGGATGTGGTTGATTTTTAATTCAGACTTACCTGCTGTTAGAGATGTTCGGGTTTTGGTCCAAATAGGGAAATGCTGATTGTGTGCATTCTTTTGCTTTTTTCATAGTGTTGTTCCATGTTTAGTCATTTGTTCCTTACAAAAATAATGTATGGGTGTCTATGAAGCTGGAGATGTTTACGTTCTTGTGGCTGAATGTAGCAGTGGAGCTATCTTGCTGTATTTAAATCAAGAGCAGCATAATGTAACTTCACTTAAAATCTGGTCTTGGTAGGCAGATCCTACCCTGATAAGCATTTAAAACAACAACAAAAAAAATCAAATCTGTGACAAGGTATAGGTGGAGCACCTGAACTGGTGCAAGGCAGCAATTCTCTCGCTGATATCCACACATTGCAGAACTGTTGCCATCACGACCTTGAAATAGTGAGCCATTAATGTTAACTACTAGCAGCGACCTTGAAATAGTGAGCCATTAACGTTAACTACTAGCAGCTTGTGAACCTCACAGTCAAGGTAGAAAATAATTTCCCACTGCCACCTTTTTTTAATTTTCTTTTATGTTTTAAAGTTTCTGATTTGATACTTTCTGATGTATTTGAAACCTGTGTCATATCCTGTGTAGTTTGTGACAAGTGTGTGGCAGATGGGACTTTTCTGCTTGGAGAGGTAGTGAGATGGAGAGTGGAGAATGGTTTTATGGCACAAGCGTAGAAGTATAAAAAGGGATTAAGAGGCTTGTGTACCTTGCTGCCAGTTCAGTGGCATGAGAATTCCTGTAATGACAAATTCCTTCTGGCTCTGAAGGAATGAACGTGCCAGCCTGCTGAGTTTCCAACCAGAGCAACACTAGCAACGGATGTCGTTCCCAAATGGTGAGGTGGTTGTAAGCTTCATCAGTAGTAGAAGCTGTGGAGAAAGTCACGAATCATCTGCCGTTCTGCAAGTCAAGTGCTTGGCTCTTTTGTCACTAGTGTTGATTTAAGGGTGCATTGCTTATAAATAGCACTTGACCTTTGTAATTCTTCATACTGCTAAGTTCTGGGTGCCATCAGAGAACCACTGTGCTGTGAAGGCCCTGTAAATATACGGCGATGTTTGTGTTTATCCATTTTGCCTTCCCTTAGATGATGTTATTTTGTCATTTGAAACCTTAGTGGCAGGATTTGGGGCTTTATCCTGATCAGGCATCTAAGGGCCAGCTCTCGGCTGCAGCTGCAGCGTAAGTATTCAGGTGGTTTGAGCACCAAATGAAACTTCCACTTGGCTGTCATTTTGGCTTTTCCCTTCCTCTTAATTTTTATATTTTAATTAAGAGTTTTAAGTATTTGGCTTCCTTACAGAAAAAAAACCCCTGTGCTATCCTTGTCCTGTTATGATAAGGCCCTAATCTGGAGGGCAGAAAGCTGAGACCACCAGGAAGATGTTGAGAGGAAGGGGAAGAATGTTAGAGCCATGAGTTGGGTGTTCTGAGATCTGAGGAGATGGAAAAGGTGCCTCCCAGGGTAGCTAAAGGGAAGCACAGGAGAGCAGCTGGGAGCCAGAAGTGTGGTGTGGGCATATGGAAGTGCTACGCTGTGGTGTGTTAGGCAAATTATTTTTAGGAACTTTCACATTTGTTGTCATTTCCCAGGCTCCTGAGGTGCAGGAATGCTGGAGGCAAGAAGCTGCCAGCATCAACTACGTGGAGAATGAACACTTCTGTCTCCATTTCACTTTCCTCACTTCTGTGTTGCGGTGGCAGGGCAGTACAGACCCGGACCCGGACCCGGACCCGGACCCTGACCCTGACCCTGTGAGTACGCAGGCAGCTTGTGTGGCCAGTGCTGGTGTGGTTCTGGCACAGAGGATCAAGCTCTTCATGCTTCAGAGCTGTCAGGCTGACACTCTTCAGCACTCAATGAAGCTCTAAATTACAGCTAAAGGAAGACAGAAATTTTGCTTCAGAGCTTGATAATGTCGTTCTGATCCATCCTTTTGCTTGTTCAGTGGCTACAGAAGGGAACCACTGCCTTGGTAGGAGCATCCATTGAGTTCTTCATGTGTGATATTAGAGGATCAGTGTGTCTGTTTACGCATGAGACCATTACAGTAGGTGTTTTGAAGATGTTCACGTGTGGTACATAAAACGTTTGCCAGTAAAACAGTAAATCCACGCAGTGGGGTCTAAAGCACACAGATCCAGTGCGATCCTCCAAAGAGCTTTGAAAGTGTCTCCCCAAGGGTACAGACCTGGCTGTCGGTGATTCTGTTGAACTGCCTTTTATAGCAGGTTGCTTGGAGAAGTTGCTGTGTCAGAAGTCATCTTCTGGGGGCCGAATGCTGCAAATGGTAGAATGTTTAAGGAAGCAAATGAGTAACCTTCAGACTTGATTTTACTCTTTTAACAGATTGTACACAAATGGGAGGCCTGAGCAGGCTGCCTTTAGCAGGGGAACGTGACCTGACTGCACAGGAGGCAAGGAACTCTCTTCTCTCGCTGACCATGAGCCCTCAGTTTCAAGGCAGATGTGAAGAGGAATATTTGACCCGTGGGAAATGCAACTTCAGATACGTAACCCAGGTGGGACTGCCATGTGAGCCCTGTGATAGGAGCCGTGTATCCCAACCGTGAACGTAGAGGTTGGGCCCAGTTTTTAGCTTGGTTCAATCTGAACTCTGCTGACTGATTCTGTGATCAAGGGCAGGCAAGTCTGCCCCCTGAGAGGATGTTGTCGTGGGTGGAAGGGTTGAAGTGCAGTGACTGCGTCAACAAACAGGTGGTTTGAAAAGTCTCTTGGGCAAGGATCTGGTACGCTGGTGTAATGCCTTTTCCGTTTACAAAGGTGTCCAGTAAACACAAGTGTTCCTGCATGTGTCCAGTAGCGCAGAGACCTCTGTACTTTCTTTGGACTGATTGTTGTGTAAGATCTGGGGGTTTTGGGACAGTTCTGAAAATTGTTCAAAAGGTGTCTTGAATGTTGGGTGAAATGGGTCATCACTTCCATAAGCCTCTAGCCTGTAAAGAAGAGCCGTGGATGTAAGGAGATTTTCTTTTTTTCTCTTTTTATTGTTACTGGGAGGAAAAGCAGTGATTAACTATTGACCTGTGATACCCCCAGGTGCAGACTGTGCAGTGCATTTGAGGTGGATCACTCCTGTACTGCCAAGACTGAGCCCAGACTCCTCGATGCTTTGCACACTGGCACTGGAAGTCCTTGTGCAGCTGTGGGTACTGGCTTTCTGTGCTGCAGTGTGAAAAACACAAAACACTGGGGTTAAGGTTTGCAGAGAAGTGGGAAAAAGTTGATTATTTTGTGCTAGGAAGAGAATGTCCTGTAGTTTTCAAACTTTGCACCTCTCCACTTGGAATTTAAAAGCTGCTTCTAACTCTGCTGCTATGTTTCAGTGGGCGGGAAGGTGTCTTGTAGTTAGAGATGATCCGTTCCCTTAAGAAGGATCTTTGTCTTCTGAGTTGAGCTTTCTTTGCTTGATGTGGAAAGTGCCTTAAGCTGAACGATTTCAGATGGCAGTGAAGGAGTTACATCTACGTGGGGATTTAGAGACTAATCCAAAAGTATGTTGCCCTATCGTTTTAGTATATGAACTTTCTAAACAGGATTTGCTGGGTTTTGAGCAGCAGACCCATTTTGCATGTGTCTACATAAACCCCGTTTTCTCAGACAGACACATGCATTATGGTTTATGATGCAATATTTACTTGATTCATAAGCCGTACTGTGCAGTGCTCTTCTGGGATTGTCGTAGTCCTTTGAAACGCAGCCCTGTGCATCAAGGGGGCAAGCTGTGTCACCTGCTTTCCCCCACAACATAGAGCAATGTAACTGTCATAAATACAGGCTGAGCAAAACTAGTTGAGAGATTTGTGGGCTACTGTTAGCATCACAGTGGGCCAGGAATTAGCCCATGCTTACTAATAAGTTCCTGTATTTTAATTATCCTACGCCACCTGAGAGGCAGGACAGTGTCAGGGCGCTTTCCCAGGGAATAAAACTGGACATGTCTGCTTCTCTCCGAGGGTCCCCTATGTACAAAGCATCCTTCAGCACTATCTGGGTGCTTGGTGTTCTCAAAGGGTCCCAAATGGATGAAGTTCACTCCTGCTGCCTGCTTGTCAGCAGGAACTCTGTCTGCAGCTGTGCTTCTGTGCACTGAGAAACTTCCTCATGTTCTTTGCTTGGCAGACCTGGCATGTCTTCTATCTTCCTTTGCTTCCTTTCGATTCAGTGTTTCAGCGATGGTTAGATATGGAGCAAAGATTTCTTAGGCTTGTGTCTCGCCAGCTTTCAGTAAAGATACTAAACCTATTTAGACTTGGGTAACTGAACAGCTCTTCTGGCTTCCTATCCTCATGAGTGTCAACAGGGGAGACATAGATGTTCATCTTTGCGTACCTCTCGGACCACTGATGGTTGGATTCCATGCTTGTGCTTGAGAACAGCTTCACGCTCAGGTTCTCAAGGCCAGTGTTTGGGAGGTTAACGGAACATGCTAGCGGGTGGTGTGGCAGGCTCTGTAAGGAAAGCTCAAGACTTAATTGCAGAACTGGTATCTCCAGTGGAGGTATTTCAGTTATGTTGCATTGGAGTTGGTATTGGCATGTGGCATGGGGTACTCACGTATTGAGGTATTTACTGTCAGTGAAGAGGTTCCGTAGTTGCTTTCTTATGGAAAAGACTGGTTTTCCATGCTTGTAATTCTATAAATAAGTCGTATATCTAAACCGCGGCATTTTTATTCAAAAAGAGGACAGATGCAGTCTGCTCTCTGGAAGTCCAAGGGAACAGTTCTGCTGCCCCCCCTCCTTACTTCTCAAGAATCAAACCTCTTAACATTTCACGATGGCCATGGCCCAGATGGCCTCCAGCCATCACATCACCCACAAGTCCTTCTCTGTTAGCAAACAACAGCTGCAGGGTGCTCCTTCCCTAGCAGGCTCCCTCACCAGCTGGGTCAGGAAGGTCTCGTCCGCACAGCTCAGGAACCTCCTAGAGCCTTTCCTCTCTGCTGTACTGTATTTCCAGCAGACATCTGGGAAGCTCAATTCCCTCATGAGAACAAGGGTAGCGATCGTGAGATTTCTCCCAGCTGCTGATTGATAGAATATTTCATCTGCCTCTTCATCCTGCTGTGGTGGTCTTAAGAGCCTCCCACCATGATATCTGCATTGCTGGCCTTTCCCCTCGTTCGTACCCATAAACACTCGACCCTTTCATCACTATCATCAAGCTCTAGACAGTCAAAACACTCCTTAGCGCAGTGTCAGTCTCGGTCTCCACTGGAAGCCCTGCGTTCCTGGGGTGGGGTGTGCCAGGGGGTGCTTGGGTGGGTGGCAGCATGCCGGGGGCATGGCTGCCCTGAGGAGGCTGGGCTGTGAGGTCACAAGCCCCAGTGTTCCACACCATGATACGTTGTGCCGTGGGCGTGGTCCATCAGTGCCAGCAGCAGCAGCAGCAGTGGTGACTGCAGCAGCAGCAGCAGCAGTGGTGACTGCAGCAGCAGCAGCAGCAGCAGCAGCATGGTGCAGGCACAGGGGGCTGTGTCCCTCTCCTGCATCCTTATCCTCTTCCTCCTGGTGGCCCTGCAAGCCCAGGACACTTGGGCTGCTCCGTGGCGATTAGGTAGGTTGGCGGGTGAGGGCTGGAACCCAACCCTGGGCAGTGTGGTGTGGCAGCCTTCCCCGGCCTGCGAGTCGGGGCCAGAGCTGCACAGCAGGGCCAAGCATTAGTCCACGGGAGTGCTTGTCCTCTGGCTGGGTCACAGCCGTGCCTGGTGCCGTGACTCCACTGCTCCTGGGCTGCGCTCTGGCTATCAGCTTTGGGGACATCTGTCCTTGGGAGATGTCCATTCAGGAAGACGGGAGCATTCCTGCTCTAGCCCTGCAGTGCTCTCCTTGGGCAACCCCAGGTCCCCAACACACAGCCCCATCTCGCAGGCCAGGGGAAGTAACAGGGCAGCTGTGGTGCAGCAGACTCTCAGTAGTCTCAGAAGTAGGCACTTCTCTATGAGACAAAAAAATGGTGATTTTTTTTTTTTCCCTCCAGTCCTTTCCTGTGGGCTTCTTTAGTGCCCAGTAGAGTTGTCCCAGTAAGAATTCCTAAGAGGCTGTATGTTTGTCCACCTGGTCTTTGAAGGGTGTTGCACGTGGCCTGGAAACAGTACTTTGAAAGCTTTCCGGTCCCAGCCAACAGGTGTGTCACATTAAGAAGGGGGATTCCTCAAACCCTTCATATTTGATCAACCTGTCAATTTCCCCAGACAGACGATACCCTCATGGGCGACCAGCTAGCCCGCTACCTGCGTTTTGACAGCCCACTGTAGTGATTCAACTAACCTATTCAACGTCACTGAGCCAGATCCTTATATCAGTTATTCAGATCTCCAGAGACTTACACAAGCTCAAGATTTTTATTATACAAACTGCTAGTTTATGAAAGAATAAGGTTCAAAGACTGCTGGTGATAATATAGTAACTGCAAATCAAGCTTAAAACAAGGCAGCTAATAAAAGCTGGTATGAGATAGTCACTGAATATAGTTCTTACCCAGTTGGCATCTCTATGTGGGAGAAGACAGGTTCAGCCTGTCGACAGATCCCAGAAGATATGATGGAATCTTCCCTCCCTTCTCCCGTCCAGTGCACACTTCTTATACCTCATAGTATATTGCACCTTCCTTATCATACACAGGACTGATTACATGTTTCTTCCTTCTACAGCAAAATTGTACCCATCCTGAGACAGCAGTGCTGAAGGTCTTTATGCATGCTCTCCGGGCAGGGTTTTGCCCTCTTCTGGAGGGACCTATTTGGGTTGGAGTTAACAATGTCCCACTGCCACATTTGTCTTTGTCCTATTTTCACCTAATTTGCTGTTGATGTCAGCGGATGGCAAGGTCTTGTCAGCTTGTATTCTCTCGCGACCAAAACTTTCCTCACTTGAAGGCTTCGTTCTGCATTGCTTAGATAATGGTGTTCTTACTGCTCTCTGGTCTTTGTTTCCCGGCTTTCCTAAGGCTGCCTCCCTTCATGAGAAGTCCCTTCATGCATAACTGCTTCAGAGAGTGGGTCAGCTTGACCTGAACTTTGTGCACAGATTTGTTTCACGTGTAGTTACACTCCAAACCAGAGTGTAGTAATTTGGGAGTTGAGACAACAACTTCCCCCTTTTGGGCTTATTTTGGTCCCAGAGCAGTCCGTTTTCTTGACACTCAGGTGGAGCCTGAGTGACTCCAGCCCTACACATTGTAGTTACTATTGGTATTGCGTGCCCTGTGAGGTGTGGTAGTACCTGGGAGGCGGGTGACTTTGGGGCGGAGGTGTGTGATTTCATGGGAGCTTCTCTGTTCTGTTTGTTTACAGGCCTGGCTGCAGGCGACGGATATGCAGCTTCCCAGCGGAGTGCCAGGGCTGACGGGCTGGGAGACGGCATGGGTACGTGATGGCTTTTTACTTGGAGAGCTGCCCGCTCCAAGCCCAAATGTGAGCGAGGCGTCCCTTGCAGGTGTGGGAGTATAGACCTTTGTCATTGCGTGTGCCATGTCATGACGTGATCCCCTCAAAGGTTCTGCTCTTCCGTTGTGCCAGTGTCTGTCACAGTGCATGTCACAAACTTCTCATGGGTGTTTGGTTGCAGCTGTGGCTCCAGCTCCTGGTCTGGATCCTGTGCTGGAGCTCACCTGGTATGCCAGGGGCGCATCGTCAGTCCTGGCTGAGTTCACAGACGAAGCGCTCCTGCTAAGTATCTTATTAGTGAGAGCTTTAACTTGATACTTTCTTTCACGTGCCTCAAGGAAGAAAACCTGTTGGCAATACAGAGAAGCCTCCCCACGTGTCATCGCCAGAACTAGAGGAAATCATGAAAGATCTGGATAAAGCAGCACCAGGTGGGTATACATCCCTCTGAACCAGAGAAGTTGGGAAGCTGAGGGCAGAGGCATGTGTGGAGAAGCCGTAGCCTCCACAAGCAGAAAGGGATCGATCAGAGCCTTGCTGCACTGATGCTGGATTTCATGCCTTGCAAGCACTGGTGAGCTGCAGAGATGGTCCGGAGTCTCTGCTGCGGGTTGTGGTTCAGGCTGAGTCCCAGGCACAGCTGCGGCCCTGGTGACACCGTTCCCGGCCAGAGCTGTTGTGGGCAGCTGTTGGTACCCAGCCGGCAGGAACTGGAGATGCTCGTGCCTTGCTGCCAGTTGCCGGAGGGGAGACTGCCCGTGGGTGGCAGAGAGGATGCACAGGCAGCTTGGGGTCACTGAGCCTGGCAGCCTTTGTTGCGTCTGTAGGCATGCCCTGGCCAGGATCGCAGCAGCCCCAGCTTCACAGCCTGGTTCATGCCCGTTGTTCTCCCTGATGGGTAGAAGACTCTCCGTGACACCTTGGGGGCAGGGAGAGGTGGGGGCTGGACACCCAGCTTCAGGCAGGACACCTGACTTGAAGGCAGCTAAACTGAAGGGCTGTGCATTGAGTCAGTGGTGCTTTACCTCTTTCTAGTTGTGGTTTTGGTACCTTGGTCATGCTTTTCCCTCTTGTTTTGGGAGACCGTGGGCTCTTCTATGCCTCAGCTAACACTGGTGAAGGACTTTACTAAATACGCATGCTTCCCAGGCAGGGTTTTGCCCTCTTCTGGAGGGACCTATTTGGGTTGGAGTTAACAATGTCCCACTGCCACATTTGTCTTTGTCCTATTTTCACCTAATTTGCTGTTGATGTCAGCAGATGGCAAGGTCTTGTCAGCTTGTATTCTCTCGCGACCAAAACTTTCCTCACTTGAAGGCTTCGTTCTGCACTGCTTAGATAATGGTGTTCTTACTGCTCTCTGGTCTTTGTTTCCCGGCTTTCCTAAGGCTGCCTCCCTTCATGAGAAGTCCCTTCATGCATAACTGCTTCAGAGAGTGGGTCAGCTTGACCTGAACTTTGTGCACAGATTTGTTTCACGTGTAGTTACACTCCAAACCAGAGTGTAGTAATTTGGGAGTTGAGACAACAACTTCCCCCTTTTGGGCTTATTTTGCTCCCAGAGCAGTCCGTTTTCTTGACACTCAGGTGGAGCCTGAGTGACTCCAGCCCTACACATTGTAGTTACTATTGGTATTGCGTGCCCTGTGAGGTGTGGTAGTACCTGGGAGGCGGGTGACTTTGGGGCGGAGGTGTGTGATTTCATGGGAGCTTCTCTGTTCTGTTTGTTTACAGGCCTGGCTGCAGGCGACGGATATGCAGCTTCCCAGCGGAGTGCCAGGGCTGACGGGCTGGGAGACGGCATGGGTACGTGATGGCTTTTTACTTGGAGAGCTGCCCGCTCCAAGCCCAAATGTGAGCGAGGCGTCCCTTGCAGGTGTGGGAGTATAGACCTTTGTCATTGCGTGTGCCATGTCATGACGTGATCCCCTCAAAGGTTCTGCTCTTCCGTTGTGCCAGTGTCTGTCACAGTGCATGTCACAAACTTCTCATGGGTGTTTGGTTGCAGCTGTGGCTCCAGCTCCTGGTCTGGATCCTGTGCTGGAGCTCACCTGGTATGCCAGGGGCGCATCGTCAGTCCTGGCTGAGTTCACAGACGAAGCGCTCCTGCTAAGTATCTTATTAGTGAGAGCTTTAACTTGATACTTTCTTTCACGTGCCTCAAGGAAGAAAACCTGTTGGCAATACAGAGAAGCCTCCCCACGTGTCATCGCCAGAACTAGAGGAAATCATGAAAGATCTGGATAAAGCAGCACCAGGTGGGTATACATCCCTCTGAACCAGAGAAGTTGGGAAGCTGAGGGCAGAGGCATGTGTGGAGAAGCCGTAGCCTCCACAAGCAGAAAGGGATCGATCAGAGCCTTGCTGCACTGATGCTGGATTTCATGCCTTGCAAGCACTGGTGAGCTGCAGAGATGGTCCGGAGTCTCTGCTGCGGGTTGTGGTTCAGGCTGAGTCCCAGGCACAGCTGCGGCCCTGGTGACACCGTTCCCGGCCAGAGCTGTTGTGGGCAGCTGTTGGTACCCAGCCGGCAGGAACTGGAGATGCTCGTGCCTTGCTGCCAGTTGCCGGAGGGGAGACTGCCCGTGGGTGGCAGAGAGGATGCACAGGCAGCTTGGGGTCACTGAGCCTGGCAGCCTTTGTTGCGTCTGTAGGCATGCCCTGGCCAGGATCGCAGCAGCCCCAGCTTCACAGCCTGGTTCATGCCCGTTGTTCTCCCTGATGGGTAGAAGACTCTCCGTGACACCTTGGGGGCAGGGAGAGGTGGGGGCTGGACACCCAGCTTCAGGCAGGACACCTGACTTGAAGGCAGCTAAACTGAAGGGCTGTGCATTGAGTCAGTGGTGCTTTACCTCTTTCTAGTTGTGGTTTTGGTACCTTGGTCATGCTTTTCCCTCTTGTTTTGGGAGACCGTGGGCTCTTCTATGCCTCAGCTAACACTGGTGAAGGACTTTACTAAATACGCATGCTTCCCAGGCAGGGTTTTGCCCTCTTCTGGAGGGACCTATTTGGGTTGGAGTTAACAATGTCCCACTGCCACATTTGTCTTTGTCCTATTTTCACCTAATTTGCTGTTGATGTCAGCAGATGGCAAGGTCTTGTCAGCTTGTATTCTCTCGCGACCAAAACTTTCCTCACTTGAAGGCTTCGTTCTGCACTGCTTAGATAATGGTGTTCTTACTGCTCTCTGGTCTTTGTTTCCCGGCTTTCCTAAGGCTGCCTCCCTTCATGAGAAGTCCCTTCATGCATAACTGCTTCAGAGAGTGGGTCAGCTTGACCTGAACTTTGTGCACAGATTTGTTTCACGTGTAGTTACACTCCAAACCAGAGTGTAGTAATTTGGGAGTTGAGACAACAACTTCCCCCTTTTGGGCTTATTTTGGTCCCAGAGCAGTCCGTTTTCTTGACACTCAGGTGGAGCCTGAGTGACTCCAGCCCTACACATTGTAGTTACTATTGGTATTGCGTGCCCTGTGAGGTGTGGTAGTACCTGGGAGGCGGGTGACTTTGGGGCGGAGGTGTGTGATTTCATGGGAGCTTCTCTGTTCTGTTTGTTTACAGGCCTGGCTGCAGGCGACGGATATGCAGCTTCCCAGCGGAGTGCCAGGGCTGACGGGCTGGGAGACGGCATGGGTACGTGATGGCTTTTTACTTGGAGAGCTGCCCGCTCCAAGCCCAAATGTGAGCGAGGCGTCCCTTGCAGGTGTGGGAGTATAGACCTTTGTCATTGCGTGTGCCATGTCATGACGTGATCCCCTCAAAGGTTCTGCTCTTCCGTTGTGCCAGTGTCTGTCACAGTGCATGTCACAAACTTCTCATGGGTGTTTGGTTGCAGCTGTGGCTCCAGCTCCTGGTCTGGATCCTGTGCTGGAGCTCACCTGGTATGCCAGGGGCGCATCGTCAGTCCTGGCTGAGTTCACAGACGAAGCGCTCCTGCTAAGTATCTTATTAGTGAGAGCTTTAACTTGATACTTTCTTTCACGTGCCTCAAGGAAGAAAACCTGTTGGCAATACAGAGAAGCCTCCCCACGTGTCATCGCCAGAACTAGAGGAAATCATGAAAGATCTGGATAAAGCAGCACCAGGTGGGTATACATCCCTCTGAACCAGAGAAGTTGGGAAGCTGAGGGCAGAGGCATGTGTGGAGAAGCCGTAGCCTCCACAAGCAGAAAGGGATCGATCAGAGCCTTGCTGCACTGATGCTGGATTTCATGCCTTGCAAGCACTGGTGAGCTGCAGAGATGGTCCGGAGTCTCTGCTGCGGGTTGTGGTTCAGGCTGAGTCCCAGGCACAGCTGCGGCCCTGGTGACACCGTTCCCGGCCAGAGCTGTTGTGGGCAGCTGTTGGTACCCAGCCGGCAGGAACTGGAGATGCTCGTGCCTTGCTGCCAGTTGCCGGAGGGGAGACTGCCCGTGGGTGGCAGAGAGGATGCACAGGCAGCTTGGGGTCACTGAGCCTGGCAGCCTTTGTTGCGTCTGTAGGCATGCCCTGGCCAGGATCGCAGCAGCCCCAGCTTCACAGCCTGGTTCATGCCCGTTGTTCTCCCTGATGGGTAGAAGACTCTCCGTGACACCTTGGGGGCAGGGAGAGGTGGGGGCTGGACACCCAGCTTCAGGCAGGACACCTGACTTGAAGGCAGCTAAACTGAAGGGCTGTGCATTGAGTCAGTGGTGCTTTACCTCTTTCTAGTTGTGGTTTTGGTACCTTGGTCATGCTTTTCCCTCTTGTTTTGGGAGACCGTGGGCTCTTCTATGCCTCAGCTAACACTGGTGAAGGACTTTACTAAATACGCATGCTTCCCAGGCAGGGTTTTGCCCTCTTCTGGAGGGACCTATTTGGGTTGGAGTTAACAATGTCCCACTGCCACATTTGTCTTTGTCCTATTTTCACCTAATTTGCTGTTGATGTCAGCAGATGGCAAGGTCTTGTCAGCTTGTATTCTCTCGCGACCAAAACTTTCCTCACTTGAAGGCTTCGTTCTGCACTGCTTAGATAATGGTGTTCTTACTGCTCTCTGGTCTTTGTTTCCCGGCTTTCCTAAGGCTGCCTCCCTTCATGAGAAGTCCCTTCATGCATAACTGCTTCAGAGAGTGGGTCAGCTTGACCTGAACTTTGTGCACAGATTTGTTTCACGTGTAGTTACACTCCAAACCAGAGTGTAGTAATT